>NC_052122.1:2726201-3030644 GCF_012273895.1 Zerene cesonia | reverse complement strand
CTTCACAGAAATTCAGCTTGTTGGGACTTTATGTAACTTCACCCTCATTTTTTGGTCTAAATTGACCGGACTATAAATGCATAATTAATTTATTAAGTCCGCATGTGCACGTTTCCGTGTTATGTATTTGAACCGAGCGCGATAATACAATCGATGACGGCGCGTCTATTACACGGTTGCGGATTACGATAGTTACATCAGCGCACGTCACCGCACAGAGAAAGCGTGACGTCAGCCGCGCATGCGAAGAAAGCAAAGTTGCGCGTGAGACTCAAACCACTCTTGCTTTCGTAGGAGGTCGCGGCGTCTGCACGATAGCGAAATGACACACTTAGTGTGCCCACCGACACTGTCGCTTTTTCATCCGGTATTCAGGTCTTGATTATGAAATCGAAACTTATTGACTCATTACGTCGCAATGTACGCAATATGTGCTTTCCTCTGTAATGAGGGTGCTTTGTTGTGCGGTTAAGATGATTCTGTGTGACGACTTGAGTTTCTGCACGTTCGCAGCGGTTACCAAGCGCAAATTATGAGATCTGAGTTGGGTGTCGAAATATTTGATATTTTTATCAAATCAAAGTAGTGCATTTAAATGAAGACCCATTAATCAATAGATGATTGAGCAAAACGAGCAATAGGTCAATATTTAATCGCTTAGCCTAGAAACGTAACCTGACGTATGAAATAATGTGATATCTCCTACGCAACAAAGTTTGCAAGTTCAGCGTTCAATCAATGAAAGTGAATCGAGAGTATCTGGTATAGTAAATAATTCGCTTGGACGCGTCTCTATTCTGTCCACGTGTTGATCTATGTCTGCATGACATGTTTAGTGCATTAGGACAGGCTGGCTCGCGTTGCTCGGCACAAGGCTGTCACAGACAGTCACTCGTTCGTGACCCGTTGACTGATTTTAAGCAAATCCAGGTCAAGATCTTTAATTTATTTCGCTTTGATATTGAATGATTCTCGAACCGCAACTATTGTGAAGTTGTTTACACGCACAAAAGGAAAATAAATTGTAATTGAATGAGCTGAAATCGTTAACAAGCTTTGTAATTTGTAGATACTCGCATAGTTGATTGATTTTAAATGTAGCCAGTCTCGTTAATTCAAGGAATAAATTATGACATCAATTGTATTTAAAAAATGTATTTTGTAATTAAAATTACGTTTTTTTGACGTTTTGATGATGTAACTAAATTTATAAATTTAGTAAAATTTATTACAAGCAATATTTCAATGCGATTGTATTATTTGCGTCATATATTCGCTGCAAAAACGAACCGATAGAATATTTTAAAACGTGTAATTTTTTTGGATAAAGTTTAAACTAACTTATATAATAATTTGGCCTTTAAATAGTTACTGTGACAGTCATATGCTTTTAAAATATGTATTTTTTGAAATAACATTATTATTAATATCGGTAGTATTAAATAAGCAGTTATTAATTTTTTGATAATAGCATATTTTAATATATGTGGAACTCTTGCGCATAACCTATGCGCAAAAATATATGAAATAAAATATTTAATCTTAGAAGCGGAAAATAGTGCATTAGACAGGTATCGCCTCAGTTTTGTTGGTAGAATTGTTGAAATCTGTAAGCGTGTGATTGCTTTGGAGACCGCGCTGACGCTTCAACACGTTACGTAGAGCGAATGCTCTTTACACAAGCAATGCTGTGCGAACGTAAACATAAGCTCGTTGTTCGCGGCAACCCTGCCCTGCTGCGGCACTGTGCGCAACTGGGTCAGTGGGCCGCCCCCCGCTTCGTTTCTCGCCCGCGCGGTGGCGCAACCGCGCGAACGCGCACTAACATAGACCTGGATCGCGGGAAAGTGGGTCACCGACTCACTTTCACTTATTACATGGGCTCCTAATCGTTTTCCATTGTGCGAGCGGGCGGGGGCTCGCGGGTAGCGGCGGGGCGCGCATGCGGGAGGCGCCGGCACGCGCGCCGATGTCGCCGGCCGGCCGCCAGTCGATCGCGGGACGTCTCTTGAACGGCACGTGTGCCGCCGCGACACCAACACTTGTCGCGATCGTAAAAGCGCGCGCCGTCAACAAACTGTAACAACACTTTTCGTTGCGATCGTATACATGAGCACGGCGCTTGGCGCCCGAACTTATCTCCACCCAAATTTGTTTAGAACAAAATGTGCTGGATTTATGTGCCTCTTTCTATAGTGCTTGAACAGGTGCAGCCCGCCAGCGGCAGATAGTGTTGCGGTCAGACCGCCAGTGAACTCAGTGACTGTGTGAACGTTGTTTCGGTTGAACGCCGTCGTAGGGATTTGTAATAAGCAGCCGCTACGTGCGGCCGAGCATGACGATGGATCAGCAGACAGGCCTCATGTCCCTCAACATGTCCCCATTCGATCTAAGTCCGGGACCAGAAGGTTCGGGCTCGGGCAGTGGACCCTCGGGAGCCTCACAACAATACGTGCCGCAAGGCGCCGCATACCAATGCACATCAGACCCGCAGCCTTTTGCCTACGCTAATTTGGATGCTTCATATCTGTTCCCAACAGGTGCCGGAGGTGAGCCCGGGGCCTACTTACCCACAGCTGGTACTGTGTGTGATCAAACTGACACAAAAGATGTGATTGAAGAACTTTGTCCCGTATGCGGTGACAAAGTGAGTGGATACCACTATGGGCTGCTCACTTGTGAATCATGCAAAGGGTTCTTCAAAAGGACCGTGCAGAATAAAAAGGTGTACACATGCGTTGCTGAACGCGCGTGTCACATTGATAAAACACAGAGGAAACGATGTCCCTTCTGCCGTTTCCAAAAATGTCTGGACGTCGGAATGAAATTAGAAGGTGAGTGAATATTTCTTATTTTCTTTAGCTCTAGCAGAATTGTCTACAAATTTAGAAGAAAATATTTATCCATACATGATTTCTGTAAGCCAGTTCAAGTATCCTTTCCACGAACTAACAGTTTCTAAGTAATATATGTTTGATGACATCGATCATCAATTTGGAGAAGATTTCAGCAACGTCTTCATTCTCATGTACAATCTTACCACGAATAAACAGAAATTGATGACTGATTCGTTGTGTGTCGAGGCAGCTCATATGCGACCTTCACCTACTTTTCAACACAGGTTTTGTCACAATCTACTTGAATCTTATCTAGAGTTAGATAAAAATATTTGAAAGCAAGTAGAGGCGTAGAAATACAAATAGTTTCATTGCCTAAATTAATACCAAACAAGCAAAGTAATAAGACTAAGTTGCATAAACTATCTGACTCATTACAAGTTCTGTCTTAACTTAAAGGTTGCTCAAAACAATTTGGCAATAAGTCAACGCCTGTCTAGTATTGCAAAAAGTTACCTAATAAGATCGTTGAAATAAGAATTATATTTTTTCATCAGTGCAAACACTTATTCAGCTTTCATTTACTTTTATTATAGCACGGTAACCAAATTGGGAGAGTTAACTTCGTGTCGTCGGCGAAATCTAGGTTACAATAACTGATAATTAAAAGGAAGTTGTAATTAATTTTTAATTAATTATCAAACGTAGAAATATAACTGTATTTTGAGTTATCTAACTCGTTTCACCAGAGCCATGTCGAACCGTTTCTGGGGTTGTTTTATCAACAAATTTCTCAATACTTTCGTCCTAATTCACATTAAACAATTCTGAATTAACAAATGTTGAAATGACTGGCAATTTCTTTGCATTTTGCGTAATTTCGGTCAATTTAAATATGGGAACACCAAATTTGTTGTAATTTATTTGTAGTGTAGTGGTACAACAATTTGAACATTGGATCTGCTGTGTCATTTTTGTCTTCTTTGCCTCCTTGCCCATAATAAAAAAAAAATTGCAAATTATCGTATTTTTTCTTATCTTCCTCTTCGAAATAAGTTTTGTTGAGTATTTGACATATCTTTATTATGAATACTACTTGCTGACAACTTTATTTACATAGCCTAGACAAATGCTTACCAATCATTCGAATGACTTTATGTTACTCGAATTGGTGCATGCCATGTATTAATTACCCTTTTCTCGTTAATATTAACTCCTTTGTCTTACACTTAAACAGTCACACGTTCATCATATTGCCTCACAGCAAGTAAACATCTAGAGATGTGATATTTATTTTGTATGTGTAATTGTAACGAGTTGGTTAAATATTAATATGAACCATTTTTAACTCTCTTCATTTTCGGTGCTTATGACACCGTATTGTATCGAAATTCAATTAGAAATGCCATTTCCTTCAGTTCTTACATGACGTTCACCTGATGTTTCGTGTTTTATTATTGGAGTCTGTTTTGTATTATTCCATACTGTTTTATATTATACCGTCAAAAATTACTGAAGTCTTCAAATCACTACTAGGTTTCTGTGATTTTATGCCGTTTTAATAATCATAGTTAACCGTTAAGGTAATGTTTAGTGTGTAGCTAGGTGATCGAATGGGGCGGAGTTTGAAGCGCAGATCATTCTAAATTTAAAACGCGCACGGCCGCATAGCGCCCTGACCTACTTGCAAGCGGGGCCGCGATGCGGCGCGCGCGCTGCCTGTTGTGTGTTTATGTACGCAACATAAGGTTGCGAGTGTGTGCGTGAGCCACTCGCCATTGCGCGTTTCGCCAGATGCTGGGATGTTTGCAACATCTATTACTTACATTGAAATGTGTATAATACATAATATTATACACGGCTACAAATTAATCTTCAAAATGTTCGCTTGTTGTACGAGATTAAACTATTCGACTTGTGTAAAATTTAAAATATAGATTTGTTTTGTCAAGTTTTCGCATAGCAAGCATCAGTAATTCCTACTTTCATGTACATATATATATATATTAGTCATCTTATTTTTGGATGTTTTTGAACTGATTTTTCATACTTTCAAATTTAAGAATAATCACATCACATGATGTCGATCAGGATCCACTATCCCTAAAGTTCCTTTCATAGTTTATTTATTTGCTCTTCCTACCTTTAACAGGTTTATTTAGCTGCAAATTCTTCTGTCTTCCAATTTTAAATATGTCATTGAATCATCGACACTTAAATGTATACGATTTTGTGAAATGTAATAAATACATATATAAATTTTATTGAATCGTTAATCGCCTTTGTGGATTCACTTCTCACGCTCATGTATATAAAACAGTATCCCTTTTGAAATAACGACTTATTTATTCCCCATTTATTCAAAAATTCTTCTCGTCATATAATAGCTACATTTGAATAATATTGCTTGCAGAATTTGGGAACTTTCAACTATCACTTGTCAATCTCATGCAGTCGTCGCTACCTGGTGTTTTATCAGTTTGCGTCTGTACTTTGATGTGTTGTTTTACGAGGATTTTCAAATTATAAAAGTACTAGCTGCGCCCCGCGGTTTCACCCGCGCATGTCCGCATCCTGTAGGAATATCGGGATAAAAAGTGGCCTATATGTTATTCCAGTTGTCCAGCTGTCTACGTACCGAATTTCATTGCTATCCGTTCAGTAGGTTTTGCGGGAAAGAGTAACAAACATACATTCTTAAAAAAATTTCATTTATAATATTAGTAGGAGTAGGATAGGATACATCAAAGTTTTCATTTGGACGTGCACTACTATAGAAACATGTGTGAGATGACACAATTCTCACAAATCGGTTGCTGACCCGAATAGCGGCTGTTGCGAGAGGTTCGCACCGCCCGCTCGACCTGCAACCGAGCCTTGTGTAATGCCATTACTGACGTCGTATCCTAAACTTTATAAGCACCGTTTGTTTATTATAAATGACTTTGACTCCACCAGAGACTTAACTATTACTAAGTATTTATTATCGCGCAATACATGTAATGCAAATATTTTATTGGTCTGCTAAAAACAGATTTAAAAGGCAAGTTGAAATAATGATTTATCCACTTTAGATTAGATTAAATACTGCATCGAAGGTGTCAAATGTGAATTGAAACCAATAATAAAGCTCAGTGTTGAAACCCACCTGCGACATTATGACATGAACGCTAATTAAAAAACGAGAACGTTCATGAAACGAGGGTAGTTGTTATGAGTTGGGTACGCTCAAGCGACTGTATCGTACATTTCGACACAATCGGCCGTTCAGTGGGGTGCGCTGCGCAAGCGCCATTTCACAAGACGCCTCGCTCGACCTGTCGCAATGGACTACCCAAATGTGACCTGAACACGTATCATGTTGCAGCTTCAAGACTACGCGTATTGAATTAGCTTAACATTGTCTAATTATTACTACACAATGTCTATTACGTACTTTCAATATTTATATTGGAGCGATCATATTAGTGAAATCTCAGCAGGTGACCTTCATTGTAGACGCTTTGTATGAACAATATAATGAAATTTTAAAATTGACAAATTTTAACGTAAACGTTTTTTTAAAATTCTACCATAATTTATGTGTTTGATGTACCTACATCTAATTATGAACATTTATAGAGGACGCTCATGTTCCCCTACGTGACCACATAAGCGCATCGGCGGACGGAGATGGTCAAATAATGATTGTTACATGGTTTGCCGAGCGTTGTGTTCACACCACCTTACGTAACAACGTAACAACGTTGCTACGCCACGCTTGTTTCGAGCGACAGTTAAAATGTAATCAGTATTCAGACTGATGCTCTATTCAATGTTTGGCTTTGTAGTTCTCGATATTTAATTACGTAATTTTATTAGTATGAGCACGAAATAAAATATACAGAATCTCGATGATTCTTACGGTATGAACGGCGTGTTCTTGTATGATTGTTCAAGGGCCAATTAGAATCTGACAAGACATTTGGCTTTACCATAAGGGATTATTGAGAGACATGATTCATTGAAGGAGTGAATAGGTGTAAATACTAAACGTATTGCGAGTTGCGCGGGGGTCAGGCGCTCGCGACAGATGTTAGATCACAATAAAAACGCGCGCGCCAGCCGACTATTTCGGCGCGCTGCCTTGACCTGAATCGAACGTTTCGACAGAACGGCCTCGTACACCGGGCCTTTCTATTTTTTAGGTATTACCTGTCTTGTTATTACAGAAGTTGCAGGGGGCGGTTGACGCCATCTTTGAAGAATAAGTAATTTTTGAAAGGGTTATTTCATCATATGTGTATGAATAAAGTCATATAGGTATGACTTTGTTTTTCTGTCGTACTGTGTTGTTTGTGTAAAATCGTGTGTTTGAGAACATATAATTTTCATATACAAAATTCTCCTTTATGTAATATAATAGACAATTTATTGGGTATCTTGGACTCGAAACATAAATTTGCGCATAGCGGTCGGTCACTTTTAGGGATATCTTATTAGAAATAACAGCGCTTTTGCGCTATAAGTTTCAATAAGTATTCGTTTACTTAGACATACTGATAATCTTATAAGCGACATCTTCAGATGAGTAGAGGAGATCTTGACACAGTTGTGTAGACCAGTGCGGGTGGTGATTTATCTCGGTTGTCTTGTGTAACGATCACACCAGTGCTATCTAGGCGCGATATAGCGCGCGGGCGTTCGGTGGTATTCGGTTCGCCTCGGAGTCGGTCGTGGATGACGAGGCGAGGAGGCGGGGGGCGCTGCCAGCCTTGACCAAGTTTCACCGACTCGTCGGTACAAGGAGCGTTCCCCACCTCTTCCCGTCCTTTCGGAACACACAATTTTTTATCTCGTTGACACGATTACTTCATTTGACGACCCTGATGCGCGCTCCAAGGTCGTATCTTCGTTTCAAATAGCTGTAATCGTTTGGAATCTCGTGATGTTGGATAGTCTCCGTCGCTAAGGTCGCTACAGTTAGATATATTGTTGCGTATCGCTAAGGTAGACCTTGACCCATCTTAGTCAAGTAGGCCATATCTTAGCCGCAAATAGCTCTAGAATGCGAGGTGAACATACACTCGTATGTAGCTATTTTTGCACGCCGGCTGTTTGTCACAGAGTTGTGTGTTTTTGATTTGTAAAAATGACCTTGACCTTGATCTACTTACGTCGTGTAATAAGTGCCTGACCTCGTTTCCAACATTATCAGCTACTATCGCGTGCTCATTACAATAACGATACATAATAAAATGCATTAGAACTTAGAAGATATCCACTGCTCCCATTTAGGTCCATAACTAAACAATGCTCAAGTTTCCAAACCGAATCATGCAACGAGGTAATTCTTTCCAACAAGAATTAAATGAAGTAACTATTATAATTTATGTTGCTGTACCTGTCTGCGAATAATTATGTATTTTTTGCTATTATTTTAATATAATCGGTGCACAGATACCAAGACGAGAATGAAATGAGTGTAATACTCGTATAAATATAGGTAGTGAATGGAAACCGCAAATGTGCTGGTGACATTAGTCATGATAAAGTAAATTAGTCGTGCTTCACGTAATATCCGGCTAAAAAGAATAGCTTCATGGAAAATAATTGAAAGTGTTGTCGTGTGAAATTGTGTAAAGATAACATAAACACATATGTAAAAGGAATACAAAGCATTGTGATGTTATATTACGATCAGTAAATAGAATAGTTAAAAATTCTTTCAAGCCCAACACGAAATTTAAATAAGTGCTGTGGACCGTAATAGGGCATAGTAGATATATCATAGCGCCGTGACATGACACAAAAGAACTCCACAGAGTCACGAAAGGTATGACATTTACTGGTGTATTATGACGTAATCTAGTTTCGCTTATTCCGATCTCTCTACGAATACAAACACTCTAGTTTTCAACATTAAAGCCTATGCTGTCATTAAATTGTATTGAAATTATGATTGTTAAAAGAAAAATAGATCTAGGTTACGTACACCAATTGTTTATGTTAGCGTAATAAATTTCATTTTATCTTTTGGTATTATGTCATAATTCTTTCAAAGGCATTATGTGTGCATGTTTGAGAAGGAACTGGTTTCTCTATCATAAGTCCTAGTTAAGAAACGAGTACAGCAGATAATTTGCAACGTGAATTGAGGCAATAAATGGAATTTATGTCACAATTATTCAACTGCTTTTAATTGCTTTTATATGATAATAAAAGTTAATGCGATATGAAAAATTCACCGAAATGAAGTTTTAAAGAATCATAAAGTTATCATAAATAAGTTATTCAAATTTTTAACAATAAGGCTGTTACAGCTGATAGTCGTTATATATTGTGATTACTTATTAGTTTATTTTATACAGTTTGAACCAAATTTTCTTTTGCTGCCACTGTGAATTAACTATAGAATAATTATTTCGTAAAGCTAAAAGCACATAAGAGATCATCAATAATGAAATATCGATTCTTGCACTAGATCAAACCCTAACACTATAGATATAGATGTTATCAAAACTATTAAAACTTTTGACTATAAACTATTCAGTGATAGTAAGTAGATGTATTTTTACGTACTGATGAACGAAGGAAAAGTCAAAAACCCGTTTAATCAAATTGTGTCAAGGGACGGCCACATAAACCAGTTTTTATGAAATGAGAAGAGGATTCTATCGACGTACCGCATTAATAAGTTTGCTCTTATACTTGTTGTTTTATGCTAAAATGAATGGACGAATTGTTTTTTATTGATATAATATACCATCTTCCTTTTTTCCACAACCTGACTACTTAATCATGTTAGTAATTAATAGCTGTGTTGTATGATATAATCACCAACATCTTAAGTTACGTTAAAAAAATGTAATAACTATTAAAATTTTAGATAGAAAAGTTTCAAACTCTGTAGCGAGTTCTGCGATTGTAGGTACATAAATTCTTTCATGAAACAGACTGCAATACGAAACTGGTGGAATTGCACACAACAACGCTCAAATCCGTTACGCTAGGCGTCTCTTTTGGATCCTTTGCGGTGCCCTATAACTTTGTCCTTCTCGCACAGAGGCGCGATGGCTACAATAAAAACTGGTTGTTATTTTTAACTCGTGGGTTGGGCGAGTCGGCAACTGACTGAAAGCTCCCTTCCGTTCCAGGTTCAGACTTATTTATTTACAGTTTGTAACAGTTTCGATAACCAGTCTGCGAGTTGCGAGATCTGTCTTGAACGTTCAAAAAAGTTTGTGATTTGGAGGAGTGAAAGATCGGAACGACGTATCTGCATATCGTGACTTTGATTTTTCTTTCTTTCCTTGACATTTATCTTACACTGACTGACTTTGTTGAATTATATGCGCCTAAGATATATGTATTCTTAAGGTGATAATGTGAACTTGTTAGTGCTATTTTGCTGAGAACTAAAGTTTTTGCTCTAAGGGAAAAGCGTCGTTAAACACAACTATTCAAAAGTAAGGCGAGAAGTCGTCAAACCTCAACAATGCAATTTTTGTCCCAACGCAAGCTCGAGTGCACTGCATATCCGGGAAATGCGACGATGTCGAGGGTATTAATTTCGAACAGATGCTCGTTTATTCAATGTATATACGTATTTATATATACATATATACAGAAGGAATATTTGTTCTCATTCTAGAGGCACCATTTTAGATTTTACCTCTCAAAGAATCGGAACGGACATAAATTGCTGATATCGTGAGAAGCGGCTGCTTGATATTTGGAATATTGCCAAAATAATAAAGAGCAGTAGACTGCGTGCATTACGGGGCCGCTGTCCTAATTTTCAAGAATGTTATTAAAATTTAATCGAATTGCAGTCTAATACCAATGAGCGACGCTTTACAATTCATATATATTTTAAGTTGACGAAGATTCATTTTACTTACAGCCGCTATTAGGCGAAGGAATTCTTATCTGAGCGGCACTGATAAGAAATCGTACCGAATATGCGTATAATTTTATATATGGGTTTACGAATAGAGTAAACAACATGATGTTAAAATGTTGAACATTTTAAACTCTATCTTATAGTCAATCATATAATAATGTTCCTTTTAGATTTTACCAAATATAATCGCCAATGTGGGTTAACATATAATAAGATGTAATTCCTTGTTAATTTTTATCAATTAGTCAATATCATATAACAGTCTTGTGGGATGCAAAGCTGATTTAGTCTAATGCAATTGCGTTCAACGTGTTCTGATGAATTAAGCTTATAAATTTCGTATTATAATATAAAAGTATGCGTGTAATAATTTTAAACCAAATACATAATATAATTGTTAAAATTCTTAAGTACTTGATAGCATCTATACAGTTTTCATTGCGAGAAGTAAAACTTATTTTAGATGCATTAAGTCTTCCGTGGCAACGCTAGTGTACAACGCAATCCAACTCTTGCCGAGTGTACATTGCATATAATTATCTAATCTCCTAATATTAAAGCCCAAAGGCTCTGATTGAAGCGTAAGCGTAGCATGATGAATGCTACATTCCTGGAAATATTGACATCGCAAACAGATTTTACGCTGCGTATATTTAAAATAACATAAGATAATTTAATACTATTTGACTGCATGACAGAAATCATGTATGGCTTTTTTTTTCACACAAGTAATAATTAAGATAATTACTGAACTATAAAGTCCCTTCTTGATCTACAACTTGCTAGACCATTAAGTATTTTAATTTGATTTGTTTAGAGACTTTGAAAGTATTTAATGATTTCCTTTTTTTTTTTACAGCCGTGCGAGCAGACCGCATGCGAGGTGGTCGCAACAAATTCGGCCCAATGTACAAACGCGATCGCGCCCGCAAATTACAAATGATGAGGCAAAGACAGATTGCCGTGCAGACACTTCGCGGTTCGCTCGGAGACAGCGGGCTAGTTCTGGGATTCAGCTCGCCATATGCCTCGGTGCCTGTGAAGCAGGAGATTCAAATACCACAAGTGTCATCGCTGACGTCTTCACCGGAGTCATCCCCTGGGCCGGCGCTGTTGGCCACCCAGCCGCAGCCCCCTCAGCCGCCGCCGCCGCCGTCGCACGACAAATGGGAAACCCACTCGCCGCACTCGGCCTCACCGGACGCCTTCGCCTTTGACACACAAGCCACCGCAGCCGCGACCCCATCCAGCACCGCTGAAGCCACAAGCACAGAAACTCTCCGAGTCTCACCCATGATCCGGGAATTCGTCCAGACCATTGACGACCGAGAATGGCAGAATTCCCTCTTTGGCCTTCTGCAGAGTCAAACTTACAACCAGTGCGAAGTCGATCTCTTCGAGCTAATGTGCAAAGTTCTCGACCAAAATCTGTTCTCGCAAGTCGACTGGGCGAGGAACACCGTGTTCTTTAAGTATTTAAAGGTGAATTTCAGATAAGTATAAGTATCCCATCCCGAATCCCGTCAACCCCCCCTCCTGGTGTACACCTATCTTTGCGAATTTTGTGATGCTGTTGCGATTTGTTTTGTTTAAGCTATGCGAAAGTTGTTTCTTATTGTGTGTATGTAAAGGAAGGGATCTGGCCGTGTAAATAAAAGCGCGTGTGACGCATAGAGCGGTGCGGTGCCGTTCGCAATCGATACCCCTCCGCCCGCCGCGCCTCACCAACTGGGTCAAGTTCCCACGACAAGCATGCCGCCAATCGTAGCCGTTGCGTTACGATTCCACATTAGCCTCCCTAATTACATTACACCCTGAAATTATATAATAATAAAAATATCAATCTCACAATCCATTTCCGAGTGGCCACTTACCGACTAAATGCAATTGTTTCCGGCGATGCTTAAACATTTATATTTCAAAGAGTCTAACAACGTTCATGAATACAAATGATTGTGCGTCTAGTGATCAATTATGCTCGTACCGGAGTTCAATCAATCAGGAGAAGCCAACGGAGAAGCGAGCAAAGCGGTAGCGGTCGCGTTCCGTGGTCGCCGTACGCTTACGCAAGACCCGTAGCCGGTCACGTGGCCGGGCGACGTTGCCGCTCCGACCCTCATCTCTTCTCGCTCCCACAGATGGCCTCAACTCCGCAACTAGCAATTTTCATTTGTGCTAAATGACGCGGCTTGTTTACGACCCATTCTCAGAATTAGGACGACGGCGTACGTACATGAATCTCGCCTGCGTTTACACATGTTTACGGAAATGGGCTATGTTCTGTAATCTTTTCCCGCGAGCTGTCGCATAAGCATTAGAAATGACTGACCGCACCGTAGGTAGTGTTTTAAACGCGATATGTATGCACGTAAATAAAAGGACGAGTAGAGCGGGGAGCGCGCGAGATCGATGTTGATGACCTATGCTTTCTCCAGACGGATGTGATGTAACGGTATGGAGTGCGGTGCGGCAACGTTGCACTTTCGTCGGCGCACTTGACACAGTGCCCGTGGCCGAGTTGCCGCGAGAAAGCACTTTTTACTGCGCGCGTAACCACTGGTAACCGAGACGTAACTAGTTATGCGGCCTTTCGTTGCTTTCTCTTACGTAACGTTTAACGAGTCACGATTAGTTTAGACGCATACCGCAATGAGTTCGAACACGCAATGACGTTGATATCACGTCAATGGTCGATGTACACATGGACTTTGTATGGGATACCTACAAAACCAATTGAGTATTTAATGGGTTCCCTCAATCTATTCATACAGTCAATAAGCCAGTTTCAAAGTATTACTTAAATATTGCGTATTAATAAATATTTGACAATACTTATATACACGTTATTTTTCTAAGTGAGATTAAATTATTACATTCTATTTGTTACTGAAAAGTCGTGCGATTTCGCTCTTTCGCCTTTCTATATCATTATAGCCCGTTCGTTAAAGACATTAGCCAAGCCTTAGTTTCAAAACCGCTTATGATAACGTTGAAGCTGGCAAATTTACCGCCCTACAAAATGTTTCATTATAATGGTTTAGATTGGTATTTCATAATTGCGTATGTCCATTTAAAGCCTCGGTTGTAAAGTCAAAAAAATTTAAAACCAAACCAATAAATAATTCATTCAAATCCTAGTTTTCTGTCAAATAATAATTAAACGTAACAAAAAGTTTGGACGTAACTAAACAAAAAGGTTTGTTCAATATCTTATGTAACAGACCGCGATTCATAAAGTTATGTATAGAGCTTGACAAAGCCGTATTCTATTAAATTGAAGTGTTTGTATGGTATCTGGCACTTTACTCGTCGCCGCGACTTTGACCCAGATCATAAGCCGAGTACGGACATCTCAAGCCAAGATAGCTGACCCAAGAGAATGCTAGTTAACTACACTAGTTCAAACATTCATTGGCATTTTGTTTGGTATCAGAGTCGGCATGCAAATGTGTACACACTTCATTTCTTGGTTCATGAACTCGATCTTTTTTAATCACATCTACGTCGTCAAGTTGACCTATAATTTTTTGAACATACAGATGCCAGTTTTAAAATCGGCTTGAGTTAATTTATAATTTAAAATGCAATAATTTCAAAATACAAGTACAGCTATCGAAGGCAACGTAACAGTTTTTGAAGACCGGATCTTGATGACCCGTTCTTGATAGACATTGAGTAAGCGCTGCGGTGGCGCAATAAATTTGAGCTCTAAATTCAGTTATGTCGTTTCGTAAACGACAAATTTGCTCGTTCATACAGCCCTATACACTAATGTAACTAGACAAAATGTGGGTCAGAGCTGAGCCGTGAGCCGCTCGCGTCTGTCATTCGGTTCGAGATAACACAGAAATTGCTAATATATTCAACGACGCGAATTCACCGCTGCACTTAGTGAAACTAACGTAACATTTGCAATGAGTAAAATAATGTTTTCGCGTCACACACGGTGCTATGAGCACGGCCGGTTCCGATGTCCCTGGTTGTCTGGTAGTATGTCTCAATGGATACGGCGCGCGTGTGTGCTTGTGTGCACTAGCGAATGTCTGGCCGTCGTATTCCAGGAATGTCTTCGTCCAAATGTGCGCGCATTTGCCGAAGGTAGGCCGCATACAGCAATGGTGAACGTTTTCCCCAGGTCGACGATCAAATGAAGCTCCTGCAACACTCGTGGTCCGACATGCTGGTGCTGGACCACCTGCACCAGCGCATGCACAACGGCCTGCCCGACGAGACAACCCTGCACAACGGCCAGAAGTTCGATCTGCTGTGCTTGGGCCTCCTCGGCGTGCCCTCCCTCGCCGAGCACTTCAACGAGCTTCAGAATAAACTCGCAGAACTCAAATTCGACGTACCTGACTACATCTGTGTCAAATTCTTGCTACTGCTTAACCCTGGTTAGTACATTCCTTACGTCATATTTTTGTTAGGTATATACTGTTTTACTCGCCTGGCCCTATGCGAATTGATTGTGTTTCTGTTTTATTTATTTTTTTTTTTTTTAAGTTTTGTATATGTGTGTATATTTTGAAGTGGTACGATATTGATATAGTATTTGTTTGAAGAGTGTTCTTGGGGTTTCAGACGTGAGGGGTATCGTAAACGTGAAATGCGTGCGCGACGGCTACCAGACGGTACAGGCTGCGCTTTTGGATTACACGCTCACCTGTTATCCAACGATACAGGTAACTATTTTCTTACTTTTCCTCAATTTTGAAGGCCCTTGAACCTATTTTTAAGGGCCGGCTATGGCTCCGGGTTATGTCGGAATCTTAATGAAGGTAGGGGACTACCGAATAAACTAAATTAAAGCGGTAGATGAGGCATAAAAAACTGAACACATATAATGTTCCCTCGAGTGGCTTTCAGTGGCGGAGTCACGGGTATTGTTTAGAATCCGCGACTAATAAAAATACGAAAATATTCAAATCACAATGATATGTAAAGAATTTGCTTAAATACTTTATTCTTTGTATGCAAAATAATGTCTAGTAATACATTTTATATAAGCTATATAACGTTTTTCATAAAAGAGTAATCAACTTCTTGATTCAACGTTTGCACTAATCGAAATACGTCTATCTTACTTGGCCAATTGATTGCAAAGATCAAATCAAACATTCTGCGCTGAATTAATATGTAACATCTCATCTAACACAGCTGGAAAAATATATCATAACGTAATTTTAGCTTCAAATTGCATGAGAAATTTTTAAATGTTCTATTGCATTATAATAATTGCATAACCGCACGATTAGCTTGCACATAATGAAGGTAGAACTAACAATTGTTTACGAATTCGAAAATTATGTATAGCCACAATACAATTGCTATTATAATATAATAATACGCACAACATGCATACATAATTATTTATTGAGTTAATATCGATACCGCTCCTATCACTAAACTGATTTGCTATGTGGTGTTACACAATGCAAAGCTTTCGTATAACGTTTTATTCAAATTTAAATTGAACACAGAATGTGATATTAAAACCGTAAGCCGAAAAATGGGTCACTGAAAACGCGCGAGAACATTCACCGGGCGGGTTTAAATAGACGTTTTGTCTTTTTCGAAAGCACTACGAGTATCATATACGTTACAGTTTTTGTGTCAATCCATCGCGTAAATTGTATAGACCTAACGAGTAGGTACAACATCATTATGCATTTACAAAGCATGTGCTATTCGTTGCTAGCAACATTGTTAGATAAAGACATACACATCAATGTAATCCCGCGGAATGTATTAACATAGTCGCATTGATATAAATAACTAAAGTTCTTTATTGTCTCGGCCAGTAATTACATTAAAATAGCAAAAAGATAGCTTCAGTGTAACTAGAAAGTTTGCGGTAAAACACATTACAGGTGGCGTGTTAAAAAAATCGATAGGTTCGCTGTAACAAAGCGAAACATGTACATGTTAGGATGAAATAATCCGAATTAACATAATATTGTGCACTGGAATTGCCAGTTAGGTAGCTGAGCGAAACAGGATATTGGCTCCTAAGTTACATTTTCACAAGAATCATAAACGGCTATGAAAATTACGCTTTAAAATTATATTTGAAAAATATGCGGCTAAAAATAGGCAAACGCCTACAAAATCTTATCGAGTATTGTTATAAATTACGAAATAAAACATTCTAGTTTTATAAATTTTTGTTGTGAGACTTTTTTTTTGGTGACCTAGACGGTCACCCTGAATAACTTTAAATAGATCGTTCAGTTGCGCGATATATATATAAAGTTCTCGTATTATTTTCAGGATAAATTTGGCAAATTGGTCATGGTGGTGCCAGAAATCCACGCCCTCGCGGCCCGAGGGGAGGAGCACCTGTACCAGCGGCACTGCGCCGGGCAGGCCCCCACACAGACGCTCCTCATGGAGATGCTGCACGCCAAACGCAAGTGAGTATCCATAATAGAAAGCTCTAGACCTTTCCGGAATATTCCAGAAATATTTACTTTTTTTTCTGGAAATGTTTACTAAAATTTTGGATGTTGTGATGTTATAAGTGTAGCGCTCTTTCAGAATTTTGAATTAATGTTATCTTAAAGTTATTTAATTAGGAAATAAATATATATCCCTTGAACAGATGGCTCTATAGTTGCCTAGTCTCTATGGAAAAAGGACCTCATAGTAATGACGTTATGAAAAAAGTAAAAATAGCTATATAATAGTTATTTAGGAAATCTTGTTTTCATACAGTATCACACTGAAAACATACTCGATAACTCGACTTTATTAGTTCTGCACTGTATCCCGAGTCAGTTATTATTCAAATATTTTTTTTGTTAAAAACAAAGGAAATATAAAAATAAATGAAAAGTATCATCCCATTATTATAGTCTTAATATAGTTTCGCGATAATGACGTCATTCAGTTGTACACGATACACGATACTCGTTAATTAAATTGTTAGGCGATAACCTACTTTACATTACAGTAGTTTTTTGTCGAACAATGTGAACTTTCAACTGAAAATACATTTTATATATAAAACCAGAATATCTACTATCACTATATTATATTATTACTAGCTGCGCCCCGCGGTTTCACCCGCGTAAGTCCGTATCCCGTAGGAATATCGGGATAAAAAATAGATGTTGGCCGATTCTCAGACCTACCCAATATGCTTACCAAATTTCAGAGGAATCGGTCAAGCCGTTTCGGAGGAGTTTGGCAACGAAAACTGTGACACGAGAATTTTATATATATAGATATATATCGATATATCTGTTATTATATTGTACTTGGCGAAATATGAAAATAATTATTCGTTATAGGATTAATTGTTTTCCTAAAAGGACATGGTGGGAGTAAATCCGCTTATATTGAGTGGGATTTATTTAACTCATACATTATTATCTATATAAAGTAAAGTAATCTTAACATCTTTTATTTTATATAGATGGAAAATTTTCATATAAATAGGTATATTTTTAGATAATCAATAAGTTACTAATGATCTAAAAAAAAAAAGTTTTAGTTTTACAATTTACACATATTGAATTATAAATCAGTCAAAATATTACTCTAAAACGGGGATTTTCTAGGATGTTATAATAATTAACACTCAAAAAAATTATATCAAATATTTTAACAATTTTGTCAATTGTCTAATACAGTTTTGCTGACCTAAAACTCTAGCAAGGCCAAATAACCTTTCTATATCAAATTGAAAAGTTACATAATACGAGCTATAGACTAAGTCCCAATACAGTGTACAGTGTCCCAGTACAGGTGTTGTAGTAACTCTAAGAATTATCCATCGAAACATTATAACATCCAACATGCCATTTCAATACTTGATACTTGCGTTATATTAAATTCGTTCAACTTTGCTCAACACAAGTGTACAAGGAAATCTGAGAGTGTCAAAGAAAAATAAAGACAATGACAATGCTAATTAGTCACGTATCACATGTTAGTTGTATGTCTAATTTGGAACAAAAACGCCGAGTATCGTATGAGATATGCAGTAATGTGTCTCTTTCTAGGCCAAATGGAGGCGAGATGGTTAACCGGAGTGCTGAGCACACATCAACTTTAGACCGATTGTACGTTATTTATTTATAATATTCATATCGTTGTCTTATCTATTATCCCACGCGATAGGGTTGCCAGTGTTCTTCTATATGAGAGCTTGGTTGAAATTTAATTTAATTAAGGAATGTATCATCATTTGTTTTATAACTTACACAATGAATATTATTTCAATGTTTAACCATTTTCTAAAGCGCCTTTGCCTTAATTCAATGTTGTCTTTGAACAGTAATAATCGGATTACAAATTGAACATGAACTTAATTAGAACATAATTATACGTATAAATGTGCTAAATTTATACTTAACTATTTAAAATAGATGAAATAGTATAATAGATGAATGAAACATAAGCAAATTTGGCATGCATATTATATTATACGTGAAACTTCATTTTAATTTTCTCCGAATAATATTCTTTGCATACACTGGCAACTTTATTATTTTCGTTTGCTTTATTTATATCCCGATAATTGAATGTAATGAATCGCTATACATTATGGTTTTGCATTTCACAAACATCGCTTTTATTAAAATGTAATTAACTGAATCAAACATGAGATGGTATTTTAATATTTCTGCAAATACGGTATAGATTAAATTTAAATCTCATTCAGAATTCATATTTCAATGCCGACAACAATTTGACATTATACATAGGAATAAGTGAATTATATAAAATAATATAATATTTTACGTCAATATAAAAATAATTTCGTATTCGTGAAATGCAAGGTCTCTTCAGGATTATTAGTTCTCTATAAATATATTTAGACACTTCACATACGGTAACAAAAGTTTCAACTGAGGGTTATTACTAGTTATAACTGTAAAACATTACCAGCATATAATATAGAATGTGCTTATGATACAGTTATTTTACACAGATACACAATATTTAACAATTATACATATACTCAACTTCGTGAAAGAGCCTTTTATATAAATGTAGGACAACTTTAACAAATACAGCGGTTGATATTAACAGCCGTTGATTCGTTAAATGGGTTACGTGGGATTATAGGTGAAGAATATGATAAAATAGATTTATAGAACGCGCTGATAGCACGCAATCCGATTGTCGCCCTCGATGATTGTATATCTATGAACGTTGTATTTGAATAAGCATTGTAATGGAAAACTATTTGTTGCAATCCCATCATGACGAAAGCGGGTTACGGTAGTCATGGTTACCGTAGCTACTCAGCACGAATGAAATACAATAGACGTTGGCCAATCTATCAGTTACATGTTGTTCACAACACGATGGATGTGCCAATTATAATTGAGTTGCTGACTTTTACTTATTGCATTTATAATAAAACAAACAGATTCGCATGTGTTTCTGCTTACACTGCTCTTTACACTGATGCGGTTATATTGCGATCTTATATATAAAAATACAAAATCGTCGTTCTAAATCGACGCTATCCGAATAAAATTGGACAGAAATAAATTTGAAGTGGTCCAAATCGTGCAACCTTGATCTATCGACCGAACAATAGCGGGAAGCCTTAAAAATAATATTGCGGTCGTGTTCGGTTTTGGTTTGGCTGTTAGAAATAGATTATTATTGAACATACTGGATATTGTGGTGGGATATTTCGGGAACTTATTTTAAACTAATTGATTATGACAATTCGGCGTATGATTAACTTTGAAATATGAATTCTTACGTTAATATATGCGGTGGTGCGGCAAAGCTGCCGCATGTGGGACCTTAACTAAATGACGATACCGTCGACATTTGATTCTCATGACTCTGTCTGTGTCAGGTGCGGTGGTTTCCTGCCAAACGACACGATTGAGCCGCATTCTCCTATATAGTAAGCATTCAATACCTCCGAGACTGCACCAATATTGCACTATACTTAAAACAGCACCACCACAATGGCACTAACTACCTGTGTATATATTAACGGTTGTAGCAATGCGGCTCAAACGTACGACACTGCACCTAACAGATACGCTTCGCAATAACTCGCACATCTAACACTCGGTGAGGGAGTGGTTGGCTCGTCAGCGTTATCCGTTCTAACCAACGTGCGCATAGCGCAGTAAGACAACAATTGAACTCACGCCATTCGTTCTGTTTGCAGATCTTGAAACACCAGTGACGGGGAGCAGGTCGTCCACGCGATCGAGACTCCCCCATCAAGCGAGATAGCTTCTACAAAATATTACTTATTGTTAATATAGATTTAGATGGTAACTTGGTGTGTGATTAAGCATATAAGTTATTGCCGAGCGCCGGCGTCGCCGCGCGCGCCTAGTCCCATACAGTTATACAAATTATTTATCTGCCTAATCTGTGTAACATATGCAAATATTTAACGTTCCGTTTCGCGTAGCTACGGTTTATTTATTGTGCAGTCTATGTATCGTTGTATCAAAATTGTGTAAGTACCGATTTTATATTAGCTCGTCTTAATTCCGGTGCGTAGTGAAAGGGAAAAATATTACTATACATATTTTAGGAAAACGTCTGTGATTTTTATCGAAGAAAATTGATGAACCATTTTAATGTTAGTTGTGTGATGTATAAATGTTAGTGTTTATATCGCTTTACCTAACTACGTGCGGGCCCGCGCATACCTTTCAACTAATTACTTACTACATTACTGTTATAAATACACGTTTAATTCTCCTTTTTAAGTAATGCACTATGGTTGAGCATATAGTGAGCGGTCACGTGTCTAGGTGAAGTATGAATTGTTAAAGTAGTTATTGGGCTGAATATATTTCAGATTTTATTAAGAGTTGATATTTTAACATAAAAATCTCTATGTATTATCACTATAATATACTAATAAGGACTAAGTAATTAATGATCGCAATGAGATCGTGTTTAAAGTTTACATTTGTTCATCGATGTTTTAAATTTAATCTAAATGTTGTATAAAATTTAATGAAATATATATATAAATATATATTATCGGCCGTACCAGTACAAATGAGTATATACTTATAATCTTTGTAAATATTATAAAATAGCACATAACAGTGATTTACGCTACTTCTATTGTTGTAATTATGTAAAATATTTCTGAACATACGTGCAAAAGCCTTAAAAATCATAGATTTTTAAAAAAAGATGGGTACTAGCGTCAAATGGCCTGCGGCCGAGGAGACAATGTATTTTTATACAGCATATTGTTCTTTATTAACATATATAATATGTTAACTGAAAGTACATTATTTCGTATTTTTCTAACATATAGTGTAATGTAATCGAAAATTTTGGTCAACTTGTAAAGTGGAAAAGGATATTGTATTTAATTATAGTTAAACCGTTAACATTATTTTATATATTATATCTCGTATGTACATATGTACGTTGCAAATTTGATTTGAAAACGTTTTATTTTTGTATTCATTTGTCGGATAAGGTGTGGACGGCCGTCGGCCTGCCTCCGTGAGCGAACGCAGGAGGGAAGCGGGCCTGGGCCGGAAACGAAAAGATTTTAGTTAATGTGATCGACGGTTTGTTTTGGAGTCGTTATAAAGTTTAGTTTACCCATTAATTATTGCACCAAGTGCGTATCTACGGTAGGCCGCATCAACGAAAAGTACATATTAGACGTTATTGATTAATATTTCTTCATTATTTTCCTCTCGTGGCTCTTAAGCTTTTGTATTTATATAGATAGAAAGGTTATGGTACCGCGTTTGTCTATATACCGTCCAGTCAACTGAAATTTATTAGTCAAAAACGTGTTTAACGTGTTGATTCCGATGAATTGCGGATTTATTTGTATCATTTGTTGGCATTCATTGGTACACTGATACCGGTTCGGGGAGGTTCGGCTTTACACGGTTATTGGATCAAAGCATACGTCTAAATCAATTATTGAAAGTTCCTTATAATGTTGTCGGTACGTTTTTATCAATAGTTACTTATGAATGTTTATCGATATTGACTTTGAAAATATTCGAAATGTGAATATTCCACTATTTCATTTCCCATATTATACGTATTATGGTTTTTTTTTTACATGAATTAGTAGAATTGTTTTGATTATACAGATTTATGGAAACGTTAGAAGTCGACACAAAGAAGCGGAAACCCCATTGTATATGTATATATATATATCTGAACTCTTGAAGCTGTGGTGTAGCAAGTGTATTATTGTAGAAGCAAGCGCAGGCGACCGTTACCACTCTAGTGGCATATTACAAGTAATTTAGTTTCAGTTAACGCTTAGAGAGGTCTGTTCGAAGAGAACACAGCTTCGTGAACGCTTTATGGGAGGCAAAGCTGATCTGTGATGGTATGACGTAGTTAGGTACTTTGAAGGCTGTGGGTCTGTCCAAACTTTGGCAAACACGTTATTTTCTGTCCACTGCAAGTGTTTACCCTTCGGAGTGTAGTAATTTGACGCGTTTTGCACTGCTCGAGCGACTCTTCCTACTTCATTATATTAGTTTTGTGCTCTGCGCACACGTTACCATTTCTACAGTATTTTTAATTATACACTAATGCTTTGTATCACGTTTTCGTAAGACATTCGATTTAACAACAGATTCTCTGATACCTAATCGACTACTAATGAATTATTATCTATGTAAATCCTTTATACAATTTATATTAAATGACAACTTGGATGTTTATAGATGAAATATTTAATAGCATCGCAGTATTTAATTGTATAGGTGTATAAATATGACCATGTATATATTTCAAAACAGATATATGAATAGTATTTTAATTAGTTGTACGTATTGAATGGAATATTGTGTGGGTAACCCGCGTCAGCTACAAATCAGAGTCGTGTGCCATTAGTTAAGTCCTGTACAGGGTCCGCGGTGGAGTCCCATCTCTGAAGCCCTCTCGGTGGCTCGCGATCGCTCGCGGCAGGAGAGTAGACAATAACAGCTCTAGGGTGCCAGTGTTCATTCTAACTTTAATTAGACGATCCAAACGCCACTTTATTTTACCCGCTTTACTATACTTGGATTACCTATGATTTTAATATTTAATCGATCGATATAGATTATAAATAGTTTATGCTTGTAACGTTAAACTACTGTGTACGCGTAAGTTAGGTTGTAATATACAGCGTATGTTGTAACTAGTGTTTTTGTAAGTAATATCTATATTTATGAATTATAATAAGTGTTTTATAACGTCGAGCGGCACGAACGGTGTTTCTTGGTACATGTACATTTCGTTTCGGTGGTGAGGAATACAGATGCATAGCAAATAGGCGTTGGTAACTCGCGGTGTGATGCGGTTGGTCGGGATGGGGCGGCTGTTTGTTCGCTCAGATTCGTTCGTTGGTGCCGGCCGCGTGCCGGGACGTGCACTTCACGAGATCTCTTCGCTGGCTATGCATCGAACAGCATACAGCACGTCGAATATGGATTATCCGTAACATTTCATGTATCAACTTCACTGAGGCCGTGTAGTGTTTAGTTAGTCTCGCAGGCCCGCGAGGAGATCGCGTGCGCACAGTGCGCACAGCGCGCACAGTGCGGCGCGCCGAGGCGGTGGCACAGTCTCATCATCACACTCTCACTGGACGGTAAACAATTTGACGCCGAGTTATCGATGGCTGAGTGGTCGTATGCGTCAGACACATTCCAAAATAACACTAATCATAACATAATAACGCGCGTCAACAAACGCGTTACAATTTGTAAGTTAACCACTTTGTTGTTCATTAACGATAAGTTAGTTTTAATCTCAGTCGATGTTGTTTACTTTAGTTTGTGTATAGTATTTTCATTTAAGTTAATGTGAGGACGACGTGAATTTGAGCGAATCGACAGGCCTAAGCCTGGGTTCACACTAGCTGTAAATTTATGAACCTAAGTGATTTTTTCTGTTGCACCTTAGTTTGTTTCGCGAGCCGTGTTAGTTATATGATATCATCATTGTACATATAGATAGGGCGAGGTACACAGAATTCAATTAATGTTGTTAAATTTAATGATGGCGCTGACAGAATACCACTGTAACATTGTCGCATTCGCTGTTTATACATAACCGATACGATAGACACATAATTAGGTACTTCTGTTCGTTATAAGTGTTAACTGTTGTGGACCTTAGTCCCTCGATGTTCTCTAATTGGTTATTGTACGGCCTCCGTGAGTCGAACCGCTCCTCACGACGGGAGGAACACACCCTCGCATCTCGGTCGCACGACCGCTGTAATTGTATAAAATAAGTACACAAAGTTCTGCCCGTAAGGCACATTGTAAGGCTGCTCCTTTGTTAACTGAACGTTTGGACGTAATGTACAAAACTTCTATCTACCTTATACATCACTTCAGACATCACGCACTGGTTTTCTCCGAAACGTCGTAGCGTTCATCGATCACAGCACCCCCATAATGGCTAATTAATTATTTAATGTAAATACTAAGGTAATCCGCGTCGAGTTATACATATCGGTAAAGTTGTGAACGCTTCAGTTAAAAGATGAGCAACCGCGATATAGTAGCCGCAGTTGTACCGTGTCATTACCTCACATATTAACGTCTTTTTGTACATTTTAAAATAGTTATTGTTATCGCTAAATCTTTATTGTCTTCATTATGTTTCGAGGTGTTAAGTTAAAAACTGCATACGCGAGATCTATTTTTAGATGTCCACTTAGATACATATATGTGGCGGTGTAAAGATGTCGCCCGCGCATTCAGTGTATTTATTTTCATGGTGTTTAATAAATATTGTGAGACGCACGACGCGTCGGCGACGGAGGACAGCGCCCGTCGTCGCCCGTTATTGTAGAAATAAATAATATTTTCGTTTAAAGTGGCTTTTCTTTCATCTTAATAACCACGTTGAATTATTTTTGACGTAGTTATTCACGCAAAACCCTACAATTATTACAAGGAAAACTGTGCGATAGAACGAAAGAAAATTTTGTGATTCTGAAAAGCCTTTAGAAGGAAGTACCAACTTGATATGATACAAAAAACTCGGAACATCTGTTATCACATCAAGATAAATGAAACACAAACATTAAAAAGATATAACATCTATATTATTCCATTAACATGTGTATAACAAAAAGAGTATGCTTAGACTAAGGCTGCATCCTCAAGGAGCCGTCCAATCTTATGGTCTCTCCGTTGAGCATCGGATTCTGTATAATGCTTTGCACGAGCAACGCGTACTCGTTGGGTTGTCCCAAACGCGCCGGGAACGGTACTGTTGATTCCAGCTCTTTGATTGCCGGCTCCGGCAACAGTTCTATCATTGGTGTTCGGAATAGACCTGGAAATTTACGATCGAATAACCTTCACTGGCACTATCGGCCCTAAAGTGTGATAATGTGTGATGTATGCTAAAATTTTTAACAGATTTTCATGAAATTTTAACATGAAGAATTTCAAATAAACCAACCATGGTTTGGTTGATCGTTCTTACATAAAATAAATCTTCTAAGTGAAGATACTATGAAGAGGCACAAGTTTGTGAATTTGTAATGTATGAAACGGATGAAAATTTATATGGCAAATGCAAAGTCAGGGGCGCAAAAATCGTAATGAAAAATATACCCACTCTTGAAAATTAATAATAGATTTTTGTTCAGCCTAAAAAATTTTTTAACATATATATTTTATATATTGTGCATTAATCTTATATATATATATATATATAATTGGAATCTCGGAATCGGCTCCAACGATTTTCATGAAATTTAGTATATAGGGGGTTTCGGGGGCGATAAATCGATCTAGCTAGGAATCTTTTTTAGAAAATGTCATATTCGTGTTTTTTTTAACAAATAGGAGGCGTTTGAGTAGTCCCAATTTATTATGACTCTTGCTGACATCTATTGGCGAATAATAATACTATAAATGCGAAAGTTTGTGAGGATGGATGCATATGTATGTGTGCGTCTGTTACACTTTCACGCAAAAACTTCTGAACCGATTGCAATGAAATTTGCTTCGCAGATAGCTGGCCAACTGAAATAACACATAGGCACTTTTTATACCGATATTCCTACGGGATACGGACTTACGCGGTTTCAACCGCGGGTCACAGCTAGTTAACTATATACTAGGATAAAAGTCTTTAATATTATTTGTATATAAATTAAATTTAGGTTAAAATTGCAATGCGAAATTTATCAGTACAATTAGCAGGATGTGAATGATAACAATGTTGTACCAAGAACAACACACAGAGATAAAATATGCGTGGCCAATTCATAACAGAATGTAACGAATCCAAACAAAATTCGCATATATACATACATACATTTTGCATCCTTCGCGAATTGTCTTAGCAAATAGTGCAAAAAGAACTATATATAACTTATGGGAGGACTCTCTCTAGAAACTATGGATACAAAATATATGTAATATTTTTAAAAGTGGGTGTGTATTATTTATACTAAATCCAAACACTTCAGAAAAATCAAAACCTTATCTACAAATGGCAAAAAAGAGAAAAAAATAGGAATGAATATAAAAACTTTAACAAAGTATCACATGGGTTTATTAATCATAAATATTATATATTAATCTAGAAACACAAAATATTATATGAAAGAGTAACCAACAAAGAAACAAGCGATAGATCTATTCATTCACCCTAACCGACTACACTTTTTAAAGGATGACTTTAAATTGACTGCATTATTCAACATTTTTTAAAGTAGATAATTGTTATTATTTGCTAAACAAAACTGCCTATATAGGTTAAAAATATGCAATTAATTTAAATCTGCCTTTTAGTCAATTCGCATAAATCAATTCTATAGCTGCAGCGCTAACTTAGCCATTTTCGATTAATCTTAAGGTGTACCTTATTAGGATAATGTGATGAATCTGATTAGAAATTATAAAATAGCCACTCAATAAGATTTCATAGCATAAATTATTTTACACCCCATATAAGAATTAGACTATTTAATTTATGAATTAGTTTAGATTGTATGAGAAGTGTTTGTGAGAATTAATTGATTCATCCAGAAACCAAATAGATAATGATATGCTAGCAATTCACAGTATGGATGATTTGTGAGTAGACAATATGTAAATTATGTTTGTTCTTAGACCTGATCAGTAGATCATAACTAAATACTACAATGCAAAAACAGTAACATACCTGGTGCTATAGTGACCACTCTTATTCCTTGCTTTGAAAGATCCCTCGCGATTGGTAAAGTCATACCCACTACTCCTGCTTTTGATGCAGAGTATGCCGCCTGTCCAATCTATAAAAATAAAATACAATTGATTTAAAATATTATGACATACAACAACAGGCATTTGCTCTGAGTGGAGTATGGGTATGCGTTACATCTATTTCACTGATTAGCTAAATTAATTGGCAATTGTCTTGGATTTATATATTTCGTTTAAACATAAGGGTTATATTTGTACAACAAAATTTTACATATTTGTTGCTATTACAAAACATCTATAGCAATTTGTATTAAATCTATATTTGTGATACTGTATTACTACCTGGATAGAGAAGCCACGGAATATAACTAGTAACTCATATGGGAGCATATTTTAAAGATTTTTCTACTTACTTGGCCATCAAAAGCAGCTATACTAGCTGTGTTGATTATGACACCCCTTTGGCCATCTGCATTTGGTGCATTCTTGCCAATGAGACCAGCCACAAAGCGAATTACATTGAATGTTCCAATTAAATTCACCTAAAAATGTATAATGATTATAAGTAATAACTTTTTCTTTTGTGAATGACATACAAGTAAAGTGCGCTGGTTAGTAATCCTAATACTGCACAATTTTAACAATCCAAGATTTAAAAATCAAAATTAACCAAGACAGCCTTTCAAATAAAAACATATTTATACTAAACATAATATGCTTTTGCTTTTCATGTTCAGTATAGATTTGATATAAGTTTTATACTATCTATCGAATCATTTTTTTTTCCTTCTCAGCATGGTGGTATATCAAACTAAAACATTTATTTATTGAATTTCACTTCTAGAAGTGCTTTTTAAATGTCATAACATAGATTAATATTTATTGTTAATCACCAATTCCGACTTCTACAGTGAAGAGATCTGTAGTTGCTCTTTTAATACCATGTCTTCATATAATCATATAATTATTAATATAGGTTTTAGATGGTAAATCAAAAGCATACCTCAATGGTTTTTTGGAAAGCCTTCAAATCAAATGGTTGATTCTTCTTGAAATTATATATTCTAGAGGCAGTGGCAATGCCTGCGCAATTAACCGCTACATCTAATCGCCCGAACTTATCAACTGTCGCTTGTAATGCATTCTTAACATCACTTTCTGATGTAACCTGGAAAGAAATCCCAATAGTTCTACTCTAGGTAGTAGTTTTGGTAGTGGACCTTGAACGACTTATTTCAAATGTACTGTACACAAAAAATTTCGTAAAAATTATTTAAGCCTTTTCCAGGACTTCTAGTGGTTAGATTTGAAGAATATGCTCATATATTTAGAATATCATTTTAATACATATTTTCTTAATGGATTGATACTTCCTATTAGAAACGCAAATCAACAAATAATTAATAAGATATGAATGGCCAACTTACGTCAACAGGAACAAATGCTGCATCATTTCCTAATTGTTTAGCAAGATTGGACCCTGAACTGGAGGGCAGGTCACAGATTACAATACGCCCTCCTTGCTTTACTAAATGTTCCGCAGTCGCTTTTCCAAGACCCGATGCGCCGCCGGTAACCAACCCAACTAAACCCTAACATCAAAATAGTTTATATGAAATATAAGGAAGTCAAACTAGAGAAACAAATAATCATAATTATTTTATGATGACTTCTATGTAGATTACTTCAAGTTAACATTACATAAATTAATACGAACCTTAAACATTTTTAAAACAAAATATTTAAACACGTGCGAAAACCGAAGAGGTGTTAAAGACGAATTACGCAATACTCCCTAAATGGACTTTGAGTTATGATTGTAAAACAGCTAATACAATTGAAAATTTGTTATCAACATTTAAATAAAAACCGCTTTTATGTACATAACATTCAATTAAACTGTTGTGATTAATTGTGCTATTGTATTGTCTATACCTACCTACTTTTAATTCTATCATTCGTTGACAGCTGACACTGAAAGATAGACGTCTAAGTCATGTAGACTTCAAAACAAAATAATATCATGGTTGAGACGCACTATATTATAGCATGACATGCGGCTTGACGTTTACATTGAAGGAAATAAAAGTGAGTACCTACTGAAAACACAAACATGGAATTTATTACGAAAACTTATTTTTTGTCTAGAAAAATAATAAAGTTTATTAAATATCAAGATAATACACCAATTACATAGTACTGCAGACTTTTGTTACAATACTGTTTTTATTTTAATTAAATTTTGAACAATTTATAGAAAACTGTTTTAATTATGCGGTAGAATGTTACTAAGCTCTTATACACAATTAATCTACAATATACGGTTATATAAAGAAATAGTTTCACACAGGTATACATACACAAACACACGCACTCACAAATACACTCAGACAAGTACATTAATTAATTGTGTGTTTTTATTTTTACATGCTAGTTTAAATAATTCTTTAAAGAATATGTTGTAAGTGTGTTTATTGGAATTTGTAAAATTAAATTATTGTAAACTTGAATTGGGCCAGCTCACATCAGGAAAGTACCACACCCCCACAGAAAACTATACAGCATGCTGCTATGTTTGGTTCGGTGAATGGGAGAGCTGGAGGCTCATATCCTTTCGTTACTTTTCCTTTATTCCACTCGTTAATCCTTTCTTCATCTCTTTCCAATTTATGGTCGGCTTTCGATTTGCAGAGGATAAGGTCCTTCATGCCATGTCTAGCCACATTGAATATTAATGAGGTTTTATTTCAGACAGAAGATTTCAAACAGAACTATGTATTTCACATATATCCAAATGGAAATATTTACATAGAAGATATGTTGATATAAACCACCATTCTTCCTTTCCTTCCATTACATACGTACATACATGCATACAAACATAAATACAGGCCAAGCTAATAAAAGCGTGTTAAAAAGGTAACAAAAATAGATCCCTGTAGGAAACTAATATTTAAGAAAGGCTCGCAAAAAGTTTCTTCATCCATTAACAATAACTGTTTGGTTGCTATGACGCTATGAGGTTCTGAACTAAATTTTTAATTCCATAGTAGCGAATGAATTTCCGGTAGTAAAGTGGATTGTTCTACAAAATCAAATGATTTAGAGAGAACACAAAATACCCCCAATGTTTAAGTTTTCTCACGCCTTGCATATTAACTATTTGAATTATAAAATGCAGTTATGAGTATTAATTACAAAGAGTGTGTGCTTTTTATAATTATATATAAGGGACTTCTACTTTAAGTACACATTTATCCAACCGGAATAATCCTAAGGGCCCATCATCTCCAAACACCAAAAATATTCTGCCGTCACTCCTACTACAACGCAACGGCTAGTGAGTAAGTCAGTTAAAAGTTAAAAGCACGAGCACAATACTGATCTGGATAAGAAAAAAAAAAGAAGAACCTTAAATATTGATAACCTACATTTCATACTTTCAAAAATAACTAAGTTGAGGGCGCCCTATACAACATCTGCATCCGGCGCGGATCTGCTTCAGTTTGAACGAAGCTTTATGAATCAAGCTATGTGATCGTATCGAAGCACCATAATACTTGTCTATGGTAAAGACTAAAGAGTATAGAGTAAAGACACTCAATCACCAATGTTTTGAGTGCGATAATCAATGCTTCTGTTTTGACTTTTGCGCAGCCGGCTTGCATCCAGAATCTAGATATTGTTTGCTCTCATTGCTCAGGCTCACTGCTCAGTGCTTAGTCCCTGTTTACAGTTACTCTGGTACGGGCTGTGGTACTTAACGTGCCTATCATCATGAATGTCGTTTGTGAAGGAAACGTATGTCGTTTGGTGTACGCATACGATAATTATTGGTTTAAGGTGAGTTTAGTTTTTTTATGTATTTTGCAAACTTTTTGGAAGTATCTGTAATAAGTAGCAGATTATACCACTCCAATTTTGTGCAGGCCATGAGCGGTTTGCACTTTGCTGTTGTTTGTTCATCCAACATGAATCGCAGTATGGAGGCTCACGCCATCCTTGACCGCAAAGGTTTTCGAGTTAAATCATTCGGAACAGGAGACCGGGTGAAGCTACCGGGTCGCGGGAACAGACCAAACTGCTACGCATTTGGCATTCCTTACATGGAAATATTTAACGATCTTGTGTCAAAAGATAAAAATTATTATTGCCACAACGGCGTTTTGAATATGATTATCAGAAACCATAAGGTTAAGCCATGCCCGGAGCGGTTCCAATGTTCTACTGAACGTTTTGATGTCATAATAACTTGTGAGAGACGGGTTTATGACCAGGTCATCGAGTGGTTTGCTTTGAAGCAATCTGTATATAACCTGCCCACATATATCATAAACATTGATATTAAAGACAATCTTGGGGAGGCGACTCTGGGATCTTATCTCATTGTTGAACTGGCCACAAAACTGTCTCAAAGCTTAGATCTCAATAAAGATATGCCGTTGATTCTGCAGGCGTTTGAAAACAAATGCAAGAAACGTGTTTTGAATTGTGTCATGTATTATTAAATTAAACCTTGGAATGATTTTTTTATAAATGCTTTTTCAAATTTTTGTTTTTAGCAAAAGATTTATGACTATCTACAAATTTTTATTTAGTCAATTTATCAGAATAGGGAGACATTTAACTTCAATCTATTGAAACAGAAGTCTTTATGTATAATTACTGTTTGATCTCAAAAAAACTACATATCAACTCTAAGAATAATTAACCAAATACAATCAGCAGTCCAAAGATTGGTTCTATTGACCACACATTTGAGCATTATGTTTATATCAATTTATAAAAGATAATCAAAAAAGAAGTTCTAAATTAAGAGAAAATGAATAGGAGAATTGTAATAAATTCTTCAAATGATTATAAACAATGACTGTAGTTTATTTTTGCAGTCTATGTTCTTTTATGATTTTTTGGGTATGTTTATAAAAATGTATCGTTTAACATTTGTTTTTTTGCCTTTTTGCCTGTTCGATTAATTTTAGTACCTGGTACAATGTTTATTTTTATTATTATTAGGTTTAATCACAACTTAAATAAGTATAAAAATAAGAAATTTATGTAATATCATTACATGTTAACATCTATTATAATTGAACACACATTTAGTAACATGCAAAAGGTAGGTACTTAAGATTGTACCTATCTATTCAATCAATTATTTAAAGTCATTGACTAACATCAATTATAGATATATTTCATTATTATGATAGACATTTTTAAGTTTAACTAAATGTCTTAGGATCTCAAAGTTAAGAATATTTTAGATTTAAGTGTACTATTCTTATAAACCTTGTGTATTCTATAGTTTCTATTGATCTCTTTCAGTTTTTGAAATAGTTGGAATGATTTTCCACTATTCTATCTACTTAACAAAAAATGTTATACACATTTTTGTTGATCTTGATGTTAAAATAAGATAAACGTAATATATTTAATGGACTGTAGTGAGTTTAACTTTGAGCTTTATACCTACTTGAATTATTTTTAATGGAAGGAATACTTTTTGGAAGCTATGTATACCTACTTGATAAGTCAGTTTTATTTATTGATCTATTTTTACCCACCTCTAAACTAATCTTACATTTATAATTTTCTATGCTTTACAAAATTGTATTTTCGTATCACAAAATATTTTGGATGTGAGTAAGACTCGCTGATTTGTTAACGTATTTCTGATTATGTTAAATTTTAAAACTGTAAATTAAGATTGGTGTCAAAGAAAATAAATGTCATTAAAAATGAATATTGTTTTATTTTTAAATCCCTAATACCCCTACCAATCTATGTATGCCATGAAAATTGGGAGATGCAGTATAATATTTTATAATATTATGTATATCTTTAATTTTTATCTAAGATTCTCATAGACAAAGGAAGTTCTGACTGTTTTTTGATTTTATTACTTGGTAGCTATGTGGGTTTCCAACTGTTGTAGATGTGATTGTTGAAAGAAAATCTGCAGTGGTATTTTTAATACAAGATTTAAAAAAAACACAGGTAACCCTTATGAATAAATATTTTATTTGTGCTCAAATGAAATATTATCATTAAAGTAAAAATTTTATTTTACCAGACTTAAAGGGGTCACTGTGAATGTAAATTTAAAATCTTAAATTTAACTGGTTCTATACTAGGCACCAAGGCAGTTAGCTATATCTGCAACACTTAACTTAATTTTTAAAGTTTAAACCTCGGCTATTGAAGACTGAAGTGTAAAGTAACAGAATTTCGATTGCACCGCCCGCTTTTAAGGGGAAAAGGATGAGAAAAGGATCGACAACTGGAATAAAGGAAATGAATGAGAAGGGTAAGTAAAAGGAAACGGGCCTCTGGCTCTCCTACTCACAGTACGAAATACAGTAGCATGCTGCTATTTCACGCCGGTTTTCTGTGGCAGTTTGGTACTTCCTCGATGAAAGCTCGCCCAATTCGTGCCGAAGCGAGCTCAATTCCCGCATGTAAAGTAACAATCACGAAAACTCTTACACTATTCAGGAGTAGCGTAGGGTTTTTTTTATAATATAAGACAATCCGAATCTGGAGCAAGCAGCTAGTTATCTATATTTGAAACTAAGATATCAATAACAACCAAGTATAGGATAAATTTTCATTCTGCTTGATCAAAGCTTCTAAGTATCCGTAGCGTAGCGTAGTCCTATAACAACGCTCTGAAACACCTAACAGCGTAAATGTAATTTATACTAATACTAGCTGACGGGGCATACGCTGTTCTGCCTTACTCTTATCATATATGGGTATGAAAAGTAGATGTTGGCCGATTCTCACACCTATCCGATATGCACACAAAATTTTATGAGAATCGGTGCAGCCAATTCGGTGGAGTATGGTAACTAACATTGTGACATGAAATTTTTTTATATATATAGATAAAGAAATTGCAGTTATATGTCACTTCTTGAATATTTGAGTTCTCTCTGAGTTAGAGATCTCAGTGAGCTAAAGTAAATTCATGGTGTCAATCTTCGCGATGTCCTGTAACCGATTTAGAACAATCCTCTTGTTCTTTTTTCTTTTGTAAAGTTATTTTATTAAGTTGTTATCCTAATCGGAAAAAAATCCAACGATCCAAAAATCATTAAAATTTGTACAGCCATTATTCAAGTTACAGGAGATGTAACTAACAAGCCAATATCTATATACGTACATAATATAATTCGTTTTACGTTAGATCGCGTTTTCCCTGGTTAGAACTAGTTGCAACTAAATGCCTTTATTAAAACTAGCAAGTACTAACCAAGGAAAACGCGCTTTTTTAGCATTAGCTCTTGTTTCTTAACATATTATAATATCATTGTATCACGTTAGGAGCAATCTTCTAGAACTTAAACGAAGGTAAGTAGTTCAGAGAAATATTGAAAATAAATTAACGATAAATATATTTGTGTAATAGGCGAAAAGTGGGGTGAGAAAATCCACCCCATTTGATAGGTAGCTCGAGTTTCCTAGAATAGTCGCCCACATAAACTATACCTGGGAAATCAATGTTATGTACTTGCAAGGATAGTCGAATGCAATTGCGCAGGCAGAGCGGCGCAGGGCCCACCCTTATTTACCGATTATTTATTACGCAGTACATCTATGCGTTTGCGTTATGCACTTTATTGATCCTCTCCCATCATTACTTATCTTGCTGTATCATTTTCCTGTAATACATGATATCACTTCTCAATTTGAATATACATGACGCAGCGTTTACGGAAGTAGGTAGGTAGGTAAGTTCATAATGTATGCAATCACACAGATATATAATATTATTTGTTTTAAAAACTCATACAATGATACCCGTAAGAAGCGAATGTTTTAAAATAAGTGAGCTCCATGTTAAACATGATTTCTCCTTGCACATTCATTGTGAGGTATTTCGTGGGAGCCGACAGCCGGCCTTGCACAATGTATACCCACATCTTATACTTATCTTTAATTACATTAATTTGCTCATGTGCCGCAAGAAGGGAATATTTGAGAGATGAAGAAGACGACGACATCGGCAACTTGCAAGTGAGATCAAAGTATAACTTGACCCATGCACCAACGACCACAGGTCGTTCATTGAAAGGTGAAATGGTTGTAGAAAAGTTTGTCGACACACTGATGGCTAGCGAAAGATATCTTAAAATGGTCGAATCCGTAGAAAAAAAGATCAATCATTTAGATGCTAACTTTCATGATAGGACAAATACAATATTGAAATATTTGGCTGAGGTTTTAAGAATTGCTAAAACTGCCGCGACGCCGCAAGACGTAATGGAGAAAACTTTAAGGAGTCTGAAACATGATTTGGACAAATTGCAACAAGCTGTTTCCGAAAAAGTAAAGGTCTTACCAAAAATGAGAGGTAGGTACATTCATTGCTTTAATTTATTGACGTGCGTTAGTTTATTAAATACTGTCTACTATTGTTTAAATAAGGATCATATTATGAAAGTGTGACAAATAATATGAGAGGTGTGAAAAAATGAGTACAATTAACAGAGCACCTGAACCGTTTAAAATCGTTTGGTGAAAGAGATCCGTAACAAGGGTGCCTCGTGCTCTCATCATTCATGCCCTTATGCAATGTTTATGCAATTTTCTCTTATCTCTTAAGACAAGATAGGATTTAACACCCGTAAGTGCTGTGATCAATTATAATATACGTAATTATAACACATATCACAGGTTCCCTAAACATTGTGATTTGCTTTATTTGAAACCCAGATATAGCGTATTTTTTCCGATTATATATTTCTTTGTATCCTGTTGTATTGTATATGTCCATATTTATGAAGGTGGAAATTACGTATCGTGTCTCAAAGGTCGTTCAGTGCGCAGGCGTGCTGTTCACCCCATTGCACCCCTTTCTACCACCCCAAGTACTAACCACCACCAGCCACCCCAACCTAGATTACTAATTGAATTCGAAAGTCATGCACTGTGTCGTAAATAATTTGTCTAAAATTACATAGGAGGTTTACAGTTGATATTATTTAATTATTATTTTTAATTAAGTACCTGCAAAGTACCTTATACTCATAAAAAATGTTAACCTAACCATACATAATTTACCATACCTAATATAATCAAAATCTGTTTAGCAGTTTTTGTGTGACACTCAAACTCAAACTCAAATATTTTTTACAAACATTTATCGATATAATTTTTTTACACTACTACCGTTTCGACAGAGTAGCAGACATACATCTATCGAGTGAGGGAGACGGAAGCCCTTATCCATTTCCTCACTCTTTCCAGTCCTGTCGACAAACCTTTCCTTATATGTTCATGGGCACTGTTGGACGCCACCTATCTTACCAACATGCGACCCATCAGCTCCGATTCTAAACAACCTCCAGTTTCAGCCAATACTTATACCGATTTTTTCAAAGATAATGTTCATATGCCAATACTCCATTTGTCCAAACGCGGAATGAAAATATCATACAACAATTTCCGCTCTCGTGAGAAAAAAATCTAACTATAGAATTATTAAAATTAGAAGAGATATAAACTCTTGACGAGATATACGACCATAAAGTCGTAAAAAATATATACCTGCCTCTTTCCAAAATTCACGAAGTAAAGAATTTTGTAGCCTACGCGAGCGAAGCTGCAGACGGAAAGCTAATGTTTCAGAATAATAATAATCTTATTGATTGATTACACTAACTATTATATTACCTCCAAAATCAATAGTTCGTGCTTTCGTTAACTTTAAAACTACTTTTATAAAATGCATTAGATGTTAATAATAAAGGAAAACAAATAAAACAGATCATCAGGTCATTTGATACTAATATCTTTAGTAAATGGCTGTTCGAATAAGCAAAAAGTAATGTCGTATACGTTCTTAATATTCGTATATCTCATAAAATCAAATATTTAAAAGAATCAAATGACAGTTGAGACAAATCGGCGAAAAATGATACGTTGTTATCTACTTGTTATATAATCAAACTTTACCAACTTATATCTTCACCGGCTGTCCGCCCCGGCTTCGCCCGTGGTACATATAAAGCCTAAATTCTCCCTAAATACTTTTATTGCAGGGCATCTAAAACTGAAAGAATTCAAAACGGACCAGTAGTTCCTGAGATTAGCACGTTCAAACAAACAAACGTTGAATATCTGAATTATTGCGATTAGAGTTATATATTTGAGTTTAAATAAAATCAAACGAACTAACTAACCCTTCAGCTTTATAGGTATACTGGTTTGGATATTTCAATTATGTTACGGAACCCTTTTTTTCCAAAATAAAATATAGCCTATGTTACGGTGTAACGGTGAAAGAATTTTTAAAATCGCTCCAGTAGTTTTTGAGCCTATTCATTACAACCAAACAAACAAACAAAGTTTTCCTCTTTATTATATTAGTGTTGATTATACATAAAAGCCACATAAATAATGACCACTTTTTATACTATCTAAACTGTATGTTTGTTATCTTAAATTGTATTTTCTTCGATGAAGTCTTGGTATATTTATAACGTAGAAAAATAATAATAAGAGCATGGTTCACTATTCACACGTTCGAAGAGTCACAGGGAAGGTATTCTTATTGTAAGAGTGTTTTTGTTTGGTCATCTTATAATTTGTAAACTATCCGATGATCGAGACATGATTGAGATGCGCCAGTCGTTGGACATCATACTTGTTGATTGCTTCTCGCAATGGTCCGTTATTTTGTCATTCTAATATTTCTAACTGGCATAACTTGTGACGGTAATAGAGACAAGCAAGGGAAGCGAAAAAATGATCTCGGTGACAAATCGTTGTGGAAAAAGGAATATGAGAGCGAATTAACTGATGCTATGTTGACTTCGAAACGCCATAAGAATTCCACGAGAATCGCTCAATCGCCATCGACGACTGACAATGAAATGGTAATAGAAAAGCTGGTGGAGTCGATCACATCCAGTGAACAGTACCTCAAAAAGGTGGAAAGCATAGATTTCAGATTAAACAGATTAGACATAGAAATACACGAGAAAACCAATAGCATTCTTAAGTATTTAACGGAGATATTTAAAGCCATACAAAATATGGGAAATTCAGAAAAATTTGAACCAGCATTAGAAAAGATTAATACGGATTTAATAGAGATAAAGCGTTATTTCGAAAAAAATCCACGAGCGTCTGCAAAGGGTAATATTTTGAATTAAAATTTCTAGCAAATTTGGAAAGAACTTTTCTAATATCCTACTAATACTTACTTAATATTATAAATGCGAAAGTTTGTAAGGATGTGTGTGTGTTTGTTGCTCTTTCACGCCAAAACTAATAAACCGATTGCAATGAAATTTGGTACATACATAGCTGGACAACTGGAGTAACACATAGGCAACTTTTTATCCCGATATTCCTACGGGATACGGACTTACACGGGTGAAACTGCGGGGCACAGCTAATAATGTTATATTTCTGCAAATACTCGTTTACTATTTTTTATATTTTTAGTTTTCATATTTAATTATCAGGTATTTTGAAAAATAATTCAAGCCAATAAGTGTCCAACTCGTATCTGAATCACAGAATATAATTGCTAATAGTATCTAAATGTAAAGTAAGGGTGGCAGGCTGAAGGGGAGGTGAAATATGGTCACGTGCTTCTCCCCGCTCCAAAAATCAATGGCTTCTATCTATTGACTGTATCCGAACATGTAACCAGCATCCTGAATATATACAATGTATAAATTCATAATAGTATACAATGCAGATTATAGATAGTACAAAATATATAATAATAGCCTACATTGGAAAATTCCAAATAATTCATCACGAATTATTTTCACGGGGAAAATGGTCCACTCCTTGTCCTTAAATTACCGTGTATCAAATCTAAGATAAACGGCATACTTATTATACTTATTATCTGAATAAATTTTTCCAGTGGAAGGAGGCGAGTATCAAGTGGACGCCTCGCTAGACAACCGGCTCGCGTATTTAGAGAGTCACATGAAAAACATAATGTCGAGCATCGAATCCATTGCATCTGTTATATCAGAAGTAAAATCCCGTCAGAGCGCTCGAATAGTCGCAAAGTAAGAATTAGTTCTGCTAGTTAATTGTATGCAATTGTAATTCCCTTATCAAGTTTACCTTTAATTATTTTGTTTCTTAGATTTTTGTGCGGGTACCTTTTTCATTAAAATATATGTAATCAAAGCAATTACCTGTAGTATCCAAAATTTCATCACAAACAGACATTTTAAATGGGCAGTATTTTTTCGTTTTTCTGTTCACATACACTGGCAAATATTTAGGCGAGTAAGCAAGTAATACGATTTGTGTACATCATATTAATAACCATAACCATGTTATTATTTTTTGTGTGATAATACCTAGAACTGATGTTGGAGGATCCTTGGAAGCCATTGGCCTAATTTCAGAGTTTAGAAGAGCGCTGCAAGAACAAAAAACGAAAAAGTGTGACTGCAAGTAAGTATTAACAATAATTTATACTTGAATAAATTTTAGCCGTAAATGTTAAGCTAAATAAAAATACAGCAACTGAAATGATTGTGAATAAAACAAATAAATGAAATGTATCACAAAGGTTTTAAGAAATGCAATATATTGATCACAATTTCGACATAACCGTCAGGTTTGGACGAGTAGACCGCATTGAAAGGTACCCGACGGATTGTCAAGAAATTCAAATGCAAGGGTTTAATGTGTCCGGAATCTACAAGATTCGTCCGGATGATATGGAGCCCTTCTATGTACTTTGCGATCTTAGCACGGTTGGCGGAGGTTGGACTGTAAGTTTTTTAAGCTAAATATATTAATATAGTATAGCAAATAGACTATACAGTAAACGTAGTAACTTTTGCTCTATAGTCTATACAAATATATTTATTTACCTGAAGAGTTTGTTTGTTTGCTTGAACACGCTAATATCAGGAACATTTCGACGGATCTGGATTTCATTCGGTACAGAGTACCTAAGTTAGTTAGAGAACAGCCATAAGACAGAGGATGAGTAGCGAAGTTGCGTGCGGAAAGCTAATAATAATATAGACCATAATACTATATAATGATTGACGAAACGACTGTTTTCCTTACATTTTGAGGCCCTTGTATTGCGAAGGAGTATTATATAAACTCTTTTATTACAGCTATTTAAATTTGTTGTTAGATTCGCTTACATCCTTTATTATCAATTTTTAGGTCATACAGAATCGCTTTGACGGTTCGCAAGACTTCTACAAGAGCTGGTCCGACTATAAGCATGGTTTTGGAAACTTAGCTGGCGAGTTCTGGCTCGGACTGGAAAAGATTAATTACCTCACGAACCAAAAGCTTTACGAATTAAGGATCGAAATGGAAGCTCAGACGGGGCAAGAGGTGTCGGCATCGTATTCCGTCTTCACTGTTGGGCCGGAGTATGAGGGATACAGAATAAGTACGTTAGGGTCTTATCGAGGAAACGCTGGTAAATATAAAAATAAATAATTATTTATTATCATATATAAGTAATTAATATCACACATATGTATGCCAGGGATGTTTTTCTTATGAATATACGAATAGACTAGTGGGCACCCTTGTATTTATGAGGAATCACTTTTCCAGATATAATCAAGTATGTCCAATTAACAATCTCGAAGTTTAAAAGTTATTCATTTAGCTGAACCTACACTCTGACTTCTGCTATTTGATGGGACGAGATTTATTTAATGTTCATTTATTTTTATGACTCAGATATAAAAAGAAGTCCTCTTGATTCTTTGATTGTAGTGCTTAAATTGTGAGGTCATAATTAAATTAACGTTCGTTTTAAGGTGATTCATTATCATACCACGCGGGGCAGAAGTTCTCGACTTATGACGTAGACAATGACGAGTGGAGAGACGGTGCGTGTGCGGTGGAACACGGTGGCTCGTGGTGGTATAAGGAATGCGATAAAAGGTATCAAAACCAATCGTACATCATATTACAGTTATATGGAAAAATAGGAATTTATTAGCATTTTATATGGTTGAATTGATATTTCAAATATGCGATCTATATTTTACGTTAAACGAAAAAAAATTAAAATAAATGTGGGTATATTTGCTTAGATATTGTAATTACATTAGTAAGTAGGTACTTAGAGCTTCTGCAGGTACCTACTTATAAATATGGTGGGTTCGTAAAACTCTATAGATACTGTACTGTCTTGGGAATCTTAAGGAAACCCTACAATAATTCCACTTTTCCAGTAACTTGAATGGCAAATACACGACATCAGATGAGCACCACGGTCAGTCGATATACTGGATCTCGTTCATGGGGCCGAGCACTCCGCTCGCCAAAACGAGGATGATGATACGACCCCTGCCGGCCAGCCGGCCCACAGATGCTGAACAATCAAGGGTACAATACTCGCTATAATAAATAGTGTGTTTCTAGTTTATTTAGTTTCTTTCATGTCAAGATCAATGGACATGTTAAGGGAAGCTAAAAAAAAAATTGTCTTTTTAAACCAGACTGTAATATTTCATTCCCATGGGAATTTCCTTTGAACACACTGGTGAAGCAGCGGGTAGTATTTCAGTTTTTTGCCTTTTTTGTATTTATTAAAGTAATCTATGTTTATCTTACTAGTTTTGTCAGTTTCCCTCTTAGGATAAATAACTACTTACGTGTTTTGATCGATTCTCAAACCAATTCTCAGATTGGAAGGCCGAATATATTCCTGATAGATTCATCAATATCGCCAGCACTAATTCAAAGTAGGTTATGATTAGTAGCAGTTAGAATTAGTATTGCAATTGAATCTACATTCATTGAGAATATACGACGCAACTGTCAATCGAATCTTCTAATTTGCCTTATTTATAAATAACAAAGATACAGTACTCTTTTTTCTGGTAGGTTCTTACCTATATGTTTATTCTAGAAAATTCTCGAAGCACCGAAACCGAGGCCGAACGAGAAACAAAAGCCGCCTCACAAAGACGTGAGAGGCCCCTACGACATGGGCCGAGCGCGTCCGCCCTACCGCTTCGAGGATAATGTGCACGCGGAAGGATTCTTCCCGACTTATGCTTAAATATACATACAATATTAACGGATATAAAAACCCTTATTGCAGCCAATGATTATGTTATATTTATATGAAGCAGTATGAAGTCACTAGTTTTTGACAAACAAAATTATCAGTGGATTTTCTGAGAAATTGTTGCAGATTTACCTACATTTTTCGTTCAGGTAGTATAAAATCTGTGTGATGCTCCTTCATTTAAATATCTATTATACACAATATTTACGCTGAATATAGGGTTTTTGTATATAAACGTCTTCAATGCATTATTTTAGCTCTGTTTCTTTTACAGCTCCTAAATTTCAATGTTTGTTAAAACATTATATTATGTGAATATTGAAATTGGATGCAAATAAAGTTTTACTAAATTACAAGTAATTCTTTTATTTCTATAAATCAATGTTATTTATCTGTACTATTGTGACATAAATGCCCAGTGCAAAATGTATTGTAAAGGAGCCCAAGAGGGGATTTTGGGATTTACTCTAGCGCGTCACATTAATAATAGGGGAAGGTACCTTACCTTACCAAAAAGTATTAACAGTTAATATTGGTGGTTGCGCTCAGACGAACCGCAGGAAATAAAAAATCGACAATTCTCTAAGTTTAGCGAATTATCGATATTTTATAGCGGATTAGAAAAATCTAAATCTATGGATAATGGATCTAATGGATCTAAATCGTAAGAGTAATGTATATTTTATCTCAGTGACATGTTGGAGCATGCAAAATAACAAAATCTAAGGCGCTTGAGTATTTTCTTTTTACTTTAGTATATGTATATATAATCACGTCTCTGACGTCACGTGACTGACTCCTTCAATATTATATATAAGCCGCCATTACAGGGGTGGGGACAACCAATATGGACATTTAATTTCAAATAAAAATATAGACGTATTATTTATAGACATACTAAACAAAGAATTATAATAACATTAAGGATTATAGAAACTATTAATATTACCCTTACCTTATTGAGATATTTTGCTTAACACAAACAAAAGTCTGTATTAGTAATTTTACACACGCATTAGGTGAATAAAAACAAAAAGTCAGTCTCATTCCATTTATTTTGATTAATACAGATGAGAAAAAATTAGCTTCGATTAAATTGAGCAACAGTGGACAGCAGTCCTTTCAATGTACAACACAAGAAACGGAACCGTAATGATAAAATAAGTTACTTGGCTTTCGAAATGGGACTCTCATTCAAATATATTATTTATTAATATTGTCCAGAAATACATAAGCCACATGAAATACTTAAATCAACGCTAATTTTTACATTTACTAATTAACCTAGGGCCGTAAGCCGATGTATTTCTGCCCAAAATGCATGATCAACTCTCCAAACGTTAACACTAACCTGGTATACAGAATTCCTCAAACGCAATGCGCTCGCGAACCCCTCTAACAACTAAGATAGATCGATACAAAAGAAATTAATATAACAACTTGCAGCAATTAAAAATCTTAACCGATTTAATATAGTGGACTTTTCACATAAGATTTTTGACATAGTTATTAGTCTTGTAAAATTCTATAGAACACAAAGTGACGCGTGTCCGACACGCTCCTCGCCGAAACGCCAAAATATACAACCTCTCACGTACAATACGTCATCTTAAAATATTCATTTGCTCTTGTAAAACTTCAGATTCCCAAAGCTAAACATATACTGACCTGGTATCGTTTTGGTATCCAATATCGTTCCGAATATACTCTTATATATACACGAGCTAACACTCCCTGAGATGTTACATCAACAACATGAATACAACAACGCTGGCTATATTTCAACTACGTATAATAATCTAAATATAATTTAATCTAGAGTGATCCGTAACTAAATATACAAGAAATAAAAAATAAAAAAATATATATATACATGTAATAAAAACTACAAACTAAAACTTACACAATTCTAATAAGAGTTCGCAATCAGACGATGTAAATAAAAACTTAGTAGCACCATAGACAATAGTTCATGTTCAATTTTGAAAAACAAACATTGCATACCTATAAAAGAAATTAATATGGTTTTAAAGAGACGCGCACATTAAAATTGCACTTGCCTTGCGTTATGTACACCTAAACCTAAACCATACACGAACCCAACACCTCGACGGACACACATGAAACATATAATTCCTTATGAACACACAAATATATAAATAACACAATCCCACGTTCACCACACGAGTGCAATGAGGAGACTAGTTTCGGATGGTTAATTGGCTTATACACTTAAATGAAGAAATGAAAAAAATCATTAAACGCAAAAAAAAAAAAACGACATCACTGAGACAACACAAGTACTTAAACGGATAAGTAATGAAGAAGCGTATAGAAAACATTTATTAGAAAGGTACTGCGACTCTGAATACATGCATGTAGGTATCATGGTAGAAAATTTGCCCAAATGCCAGTATAAAACAAATAACAAGCACATTGAAATAATTGTAGTTGAACTCAAAAAAGTAACCAACGGTAATTCCAATCAACTATAATAATTTGAACTTAATATCGTTAGAGAGATGCAAAAACCATAGAAGAAAGCATGCAGGCTCGTTGAGATGAAATCAAGTGCGTAAATCAACTTAAAGCTAGCGAAATTTGAGAATAATATAAAAAAGCGAATAAAATACACTTAACTCTAAGTAGGCGGAGCTATCGACATATGTCCAGTGAAGGTGCTGATGCAGAAGACGAATTAATGGCGAATCGCGAGGTCAGAAACGATTCTGTGTCCAAGTTCGACAATATCACACTTTATATTCACAAATATTTTATTACTCGACAAATAAAAAGCAATCGTGTCGACGTCGCGCTTCCGACTATAACAAAATGGAGATACAAAAAAAAATGACTAAAACTTGTAAGTGATTTCATAAAAACATTATCCAATTAAAAAAAAAATTGTAAAAGCGATATAAAACATTCACAACAAATTTTTCACTGCGCTTATACCCACCGTGTTTTAATTGAAATTATAATAAATATGATGTTGATTTTATTGACCGCAATGTAATATGAAAACGAAAAAAAAAATATTTCTATATTCCCGCTTAATTTAACCTTAAACATACACATATAATTATCAATTTAATTGTATCGCACCTAACTTAATTATTACCTAACTAAGCCTAACTTATTGACGTGGTCCGCCGTCTATTGTGGAATATAGAATTATTTTTGTGAGAAACAAATTAGTGGTGAGTAGAAGCCCGTTAAATATCGAATAACAATGCTCGGACACAATTAAATATACACATATCCCTCAGCGGCTTATACGAAACATAAATAATTAAATAATTAATCTATATACAAAAACGAGTAATAACATATCACGGCGCGATTAGAATCAGTAACGTTTTTGGATGAACACATGTATGGGTTATATATTAAACTATTTATTATTAAATATATATCAATAATTAATATTATCCGACCTTTCACACAGCGCGAAAGGTCTCAATATAAGCAAACCTTAATTATAAACTATGTACTACACAACAGATTATCACTATCGTATTATAATTATCATTAATTTCTTGCATACATATATTCATCCATACATCGCGTATAAATTATCGAAACCGCACCAATGGCGTTTATCGATAGTTACAAACGATTGATTGAGTTCGTATTCCAATTTTAACCGCGCCGTAAACAATAGCACAAGGAGATGTAGAATAATATTCGAAAGGAAAACAATAATAACTAAGAATGAACACTTTGCTTCGCCTCTTTGAGGCAGGCCCGCTACACCGGCGGACCTTAATACCAATCTGGAAATAAAAAACACCCATATTGTTATATGTTCAACAAATACCGTAAATCGTGAATTTGTATGGTGAGTATTGTATTTATTTATATATTTTGCTTGCATGTTTATGTATTATGCCGATGTAAGATTGTTAATACCGTTAGAATATAATATAATTCGTGAGATTGCGAACTGTCGAAATATTGTCATAAAATTTGCTTGCAATAAATGAATTATATTTCGTGAGCATATGTATCGCAGTTATTTAATAAGAGAATATACTTTTATATATACAGTGAAACCTGGTTAAGTGAGACATCAAGGGACCTGCAATGTCGTTTCACTAATAGAGGTATTCCACTTACCCAGTGTCTCAGATATACAGGTATAAATAAATATCTGTCTCATTTACAGAGGGTTCCATTAATAGAGGTGAGGTACAGGTACAATTGTCAATCAACATTAAAATTTTTCGAAAGCGAAACTAAAACTGAAGGTAATTGAAGCTCAAAATTTGTACTTACGTACTTGGAATTGCGTGTGGAATTTGTGGGTACAATAAGAATGAGTAAAGAAACCATGTTATCTCAGTTACAGAGGTTTATGCATATAAAATTTACTTGCTGTCTCAGTTATAGAGGTAACTATGATGATAAATCGAAAGAACAAATCCCAGATATTGAGGTTTACCTCGTCCCAATAACAGAGGTAATTCAGTGCCAAAGTGTTGGGACCTCAGCATGAGTTCCAGTTATGGAGGTTTCCAGGTCCCACTTAACCAAGTTTCACTGTATTTACATGTTTTTTTTTACATTGTTTTGTTTCACCAAACATCCATCACGGTGCAGGTGGCATCACATTATATTGAATGCCCATTATCAAAATAAAAAAAAATCTCATCGATAGATTACCTACATTATTTATCTACCGAAAAACAATGCGTTAAATTGTAGGCAATATATTACGGATCACAATTTTTCCATAGTTAACTATGATACGGTGACATACCTAAACGTCAATGTGCGTGCACGTCACTACGTACATATGACATATTATATGTATACTAGCTGCGCCCCGCGGTTTCACCCGCGTATGTGTGTATCCCGTTGAAACATTGGGATAAAAATTACGTATTTGTTATTCCAGTTGTCCAACTATCCATGTACCAAATTTCACTGCAAATCGGTTCAGCAGTTTTTGAGTGAAAAAGTAACAAACATACACACATCCTCACAAACTTTCGCATTTATAATATTAGTAGGATAGTAGAACATGACATGTGCGGATGTGGTCACCTCATTCGGCCGCATCGGCCGCCGGCTGCTCCGCCTCCGGGCGCAGCGAGTCGATGCAGGCGACGATCTTGAGCGCGGGGCCGAGCTTCATCGACAGCGCCATCACCAGGTGCTCCGGCTTGATGAGCAGCAGCGCCTCGCCGTCCACCTCCTGCATGAGGAACTCGTCCGCGTAGCCCGCGCACCCGGGTATGTTGCGGATGAACTCGCACACTTCGGTCACCTGCAAGCGATCAATCGACATTCAATGTATTTTAGTAATGTAGTGATTAGAGTAGCTATGAGTATGAATTCCATTTTAATATATTTTTAAAATACAATTGATCGGTGTATATAATATATGGAGGCGATGTGTCAATTGTTACGTAATATTATACGGGGGGAGAGGGGTCCAGAAAGACTTGTCATACATTGAACTAGGGAATTACAATGAAATCGTAAATTATTAATAAATAAGTCAAGGCGAAAACTTTGTGTGTATCGCGCAATTATTTTTATATCGTTTAAATCGTATCGTTAAAATTATGTAAAATTATTATAATGATATCTATTATCACCACCATCATCATCAGCCCATATATGTTCCTACTGCTGGGACACAGGCCTACTATGAGGGTTGGCAACTGTCACATGGTCTCGTACTTTTGATTTTTAGACATGCCGGTTGTTTAATCACGATGTTTTCTTCACCGTTTTATGATGTCTATGTATGACATTTATTTGATAAAATAAAATAACATTCACTCTAATTTATGCATACTGAGTACCTTCTTATTATGCCTCACCGGCAAGCTCGTACTTAAATTACATGATTCTATTCCGAAAGGAACCAGAGAGAGATCTCTTGTTGATATAAAAAAGCACAAATAAAAAGCGATCACACTAACCGTCCACTTATGCGCATTGGGTATCTTCGCTTCATCAGGCGCTGGCTCAGTGGTGTCCATGGGCGGCGGCTCCGGCTTGCTCTGGCTGGTGCTCGGCGCGCTCGTCTCGTTGCTGGAGCTGATGCGCGGCAACGGGTTGCTCTCCAGCTTCTGTTTCTTGCCTATTTCATAGTTTTACGGTCAATGATTGAAGTACTTTCAGGGTGTCACTAACTTGCGTACAAAAATTTGTATAATGTACAAATGCGTATGGAATAAACATTTGGAAATGCGATACGTGCCGACCTCTACTTATGGTTTTGGACTTTCATATGAATGTGAGTGACCAGCATAAGGCGAGGTGTTAGGTCGTTATACAACCAAATTGTCAAATGCAAACAAATTACCTTTTCATATAGGTCAAATGATAAAAGGCACCAAAATGCAAATATTGTAACCAACATTAAATATTAAGTTTTTCAGCCCATATACGCCGAGTATGTAAAAAAACACGAGTATCGAAGACTTAACCAATACTAACAAGATAAATGAAAAAAAAAAAAATAGACTATTACATTAAATATATTAAATATGAATACATACGCGATGGTTCATCCGATGGTATCTTGTTCTCTTTATCCTGATCCTTATCCGCGGTACCCCACTCCCGAAGGGGTCGGTTTACCTTAGCCAAATAATTTATCTTTGTTATTATAAGAATACATCTTAGACGATCACCTTAAAATATACTACATACTTTATAATAAAACACGTATAACTTTTTAAGAAAACTTACTACTTCACAGGTCACAAGTAAATCTAATTTAATAAGTGAGATAGATAGAGGAATTCTTTCTCATGGTACCATAGCTCAATTATATAGGAAAATTTTAAAGAATATAAGAATGTTGAATTATACCATGTGTTTGGATCGTGCGTTTATTAAAATAATATGGGACTCACTGCGAATGGTTCAGAGGCCTCCTGTATCACGTATCCTTCTATAACGTGCGTCAAAATGTTCGGCTTCACCATCGCCTTCGGTAAACCTTTATCTGTAACTAAATCGATTATTTCCTTGGTTACCTATAATTTCAAATCATTACTCTTACTTTTTTATGATCATACACACTAAGAGAGGACGAAAATGTTATTTCTTCTCTCTATCTTGTATACTTCAAATATAGTGACATATTTATGTCGTGTGAATGAAAACGTATATTTATTTATAACTAGCTGCGCCCCGCGGTTTCACCCGCGTAAGTCCGTATCCCGTAGGAATATCGGGATAAAAAGTTGCCTATATGTTATTCTAGTTGTCCAGCTGTCTACGTACCAAATTTCATTGCATCCGGTTCAGTAGCTTTTGCATGAAAGAACAACAAACACATTCGCATCCTTACAAACTTTCGCATTTATAATATTAGTAGGATATTTAATAGTAAATATATTTTTCCCAAATGTTTACATTACTTAAAACCAATTAATGTGTGATCTTAGTTTGTGTCAATACATATATACCTATGTATAAATGACATTGACCGCCTCCTTGGTACAGTGGTTAACACGTGAGCTTAGAACCGAGGGATCCTGGGTTCAATTCCCAGTGGGGACGCAAAAAAAAAAAAAATGTCTCGGTCTGGCAGTACACAGAAGGCTGATCACCTATTTGTTCGTAAAGAAAATCGATCAGTGAAACAGATGTACATCATCTGCCCCATAGGGGACACGGGACTTCATTTTACATAAATGACATGACAAAATATGTCAATTATTTACTATAGTTTTACCTTGCTGCGAGCTGATATTCCGAGGTGTACACTGCGAACTCTTGAACATGGCTCCAGAGCTGCTCGCAGACACCGGCGTCGAGACAGATGACGTCAGTGTCGATGACGATGTCGACGATGCCATTGACGTCAGAGCCTGGGTGGAATTTATGAATTTTATAAGTTATTCGGAAAATAGTGAAATTCAAATTGATAGGATTGTAGGTGAGCTGCATTTCGAAAGAGCATCAATTTCGTTATATAATCACATCGCCCGGTAATTGTCGATTGATATGTCTCTGTTCTCGATAAAAACTAAAAATTAGACTAAAGTAATTTTCTAAATGATCTCATTTTATTTAAACATTCTGGAATTTTTATTTGAATAATATTATTCTAGTCTTAGTAGTATAAAGGTGGAAGAGTGTGTTAATGATTTTTGAATACGAAAAGATTTTTAGGAGACTAGAGTGATACATATAGGCTCCTTTTACTTCAGTAACAGTGTAACAGTAACAGTAACAGCTGCTTGTTGCTTACCTGCGAAACGCTTGTGTGGTGGCCGCTGGTCGCGGTCGCGGACGAGGTCGTGGTCGTGGTCGTGACCGTTATCGACAACGCGCTGTCCGCTTTGCTTGGGCTTCGTTTGGACGTGTCTGCGGCCGACGGTGCTGCGCAATTAGAAGTCACATTGTAATTTACTGTCCGTGACATTTTTTATAAACATATATATATAATATAATATTATCGTTTTAACCACAAAAATCTATTATAAACGGGGAAAAAACAGAAAATAAGCAATTTATTTAGAAATATATAAAATAAATAAGCAATTTATTTAGAAATACTGAAAATACGTTAAACTTTTCCCCCCAACAAAACTGTAATATTAGACTATATTTGAAGGTCATTTTCTTGTCATTATTTCTCATACTAAACTAGCATACCCGGCCAAGCGTTGCTGTGGCTGAGTACTAATTAAAAATATTAAGATTGTAAAATATTAGGATATTTAATCGAAATAAAAAGTATCCTATATCTTAGGTTGGACAAAATTACACATAAAATGCCAAATTTCATCAAAATCGGTTGAGTTGGTGAAGAGTTCATTGGGAACATACATTATGACACTGGATTTTTATATATTAAGATAAAACCCACCAGAAGTAGAACTGTGAGTGACTGCCTCACTGGACGTCGCGTGAGATGCATCTGTGGAAGTTTCCGTAGACGCCTGAGACATTTGCTGCAACGATCCCTGTTGAATAATATTTATTTTAATTCCAAGTCCTGAATACCAAATACATACATGCGTGGATCGTCATGATTGTGCAAACTTTAATATCGCATGATTTTTCTTTACATTTAATACTAAATAATAAGGGGGTTTATTCTGCGAGTATTAGCGGGCTAACAATACGTAATATTTATCTACTGCACAGTGATTATAATGAGTAAAGTTATCTTCAAAGTCTCCTATTTCGAAAAAGTATTTTATTTACACTACTTCGATATTCGAAATTCAGACAATAGGAACTTGATAGATATTTGTGGAGAATTATGTCTCGATATAGGAGTTACGCCGCTGAGATTTTAAAATCTTCAGTTGTCGCACTCCACGGAAATTACTTGATCGATTTTTATAAAATTTCATATTCGTTAGGTCTCAGAATAAGTCGTGAAATATTTTTCACATCCCTAATTAATATAAAGAGCTATACTTACAGAAGACAACGAAACTTTATCATCCGCTTTAGTCTGCAGCATCTGCGACTGTAGGGGCAGTACCGAGCCTTGTACTGGGGCAGTTATCAACCCCAAACCGGGAGCTTGGATGGTAATTTGTGGTGTGCTGAGACTGTTTGAGGACACCTGGTGAACGTTATGCAAGTTAATATTGTCATTAATTTATACGATTTTATTAGGCAGTTATAACTCACGAATAAAAAGTATAATCATATAATATAATCGTATTAGTTACTCCACTTATAACTTAAGGACGCCTGAACATATTATAATGATAATAGCATTTTTGGATTTGTACCACTTGGATTTGGATAAGAACAGTAATAAATTTGATAAGATATATCCGGGTGGAGCTGAGGCGAACAGCTAGCATGTAAAGAGATATGACTTACAGTTTGCATCTGCGAGGTGTTCAAAGAAGATTGCACACCCATACCCACAGATGTTTGCACGAGACCACCTCCAACAAGTGCCTGAAAATTTTCATTGGGTTATAATTGATAGTACCAGTAATTATAATAGTATTATAAATAATTAGCATAATTAGTTTTTTTTACTGCGTATACAAAGATTCGTTGAATAACATATTTTTCCCATCGGAATGTGTTGTTTCACCGTGGTCAATACAGTCATTATATCCCACCATAAGATCACATCATATAATCTCTCCACAGAGACATAAATGAGAGACCAACAAACAAATTATCGTATTAATGACACTAATCAGTAAGTAAGGATTTGCATATTTTGCTCATTATAAAGTTACCTGTGGTTGTTGCAATGTTTGTAGAGAGTTCTGTGGCTGACTCGTGTTGATCTGACTGACCAGGGTGCTCGGTTGGCCTATACCGCCCAGCTGTTAACATTATATCATATTATATTATAATCATTTCTATAAAAAGAGACAATCCAGAATCCAAATTCTAAAATGGGGCCAAATATAAATTTCCTATCATATACATGTATCAGGTGGATCAGTTGAAAACCAATGGAAATATTGAAGTAACAGAAGCAGAAAAAACATTTGAACCGTAATTTTAACTTCAATAATATTTCTCGTATTTTCAATAGTAATTTCACATCACAGTACAATAAAAAATATTATATCACATTTGTTGCTTACAATTTCATAATATTAGTAAGTAGATTTAGTACTGAATTCACATTTAAGTATGAAGAATTTTCTTTGAATATTTATTTATAAGTTTTATTATGACCCTGCAAATTATATTTAGACATATGGTTTCAACCGCTATTCATATTCACTATTTTGAACAAAAAAAAAAACGCATTATGAAATATTTGAAATAATTGACTATATCAAATAGATGACTTTGAAGATGTTGTTTAATCTTCTTTATTTGTATATTACTTAAAATACATACGTGAAGACTAATCAATTTAAAAGATTATTTTCATTTTATTGCAAATAAATATTACCGGATGAATCTGTTGCACCATAGAGATCTGCGGTAGACCGGCCATTGGTAATGTCTGAGACACGGATCCCACCGGCAGCGTGCCTTGTTGCATCCCCAACATTCCTAAAAAGAGTTTACTTACATTATTTAAATTTATTTCAGTTAAATATATTGAGCATTTGTTGACATAATATGAATCTGAATTGATTGAGAATGAAGCAAATCTCTGGATACGTCAAGTTTGATCAATAACTGTCCAAGATTTGCAAATGATGTATGTACCTTGTTGTTGGTAATGCTGAACTAATTGTTGGTTCTGTTGTTGCTGTAGCAATTGCTGTTGTTGTTGTTGCTGCTGCTGCTGTTGTTGCTGTTGCTGTTGTTGTTGCTAAAATCAAAAAAGTACTTTGAATAACAATTTTATTGTGCAACAACAAAACAGAAAGGTATTGAAATACACTATGTATAATTTGTGTAAATTAAATAATTCGAGAACAATTCTACAGGAACACATAAGTCCATTTTGATGATCAATCGGTTTTGTGACATCAAATGCTATAATTCTCTCGCTATTAGAAGAAAAAGAAGTAATTTATTTGTTGCCATTATCAATTTTTTTTGTTTTGTTTCTCCTTAATGATAAAAATATAACAAAAGGCCTTTTTTATGTTTAAAATTTGGATACCAAAACTAAGTAAACTAATATATGTATATTCGATTTATTCATGTATGATCTCGAACATTGATCATTTCTTATTATCTGTAACTCACCGGGCACTTCATCATTAGAGCAGCGTGAGGATCAAATTCAGAAACATGTATTAGTATCAAATCTAATGATTCACTAAATTTACTTAATATTTTGATAAATTGGCACCAAAAGTATGAAAATTTATGTTGTTTTAACTTGTTCAATAAAATCTGGAGTTCATGAAGTTTGATCATGTTTTACAAAATTATTTGAATGTCACTAGTGTATTCATTTCAATGCGTTATCCAAAATCTAAAAAGCTATTATCCAATTTGCTAACTATTTTATACAATAGTCGATGGTTCATCAGTGATTATATATTTATAATGAAAATTTCGAAATAACGGTTTGTAAAGAAATAATATAAATTTTACACTAATCTGGATAATGTCTATACTTAAACGAGGTTCCCAAAATAGCGTAAGATTTTCAATTCACAGAATATAGCGTGGGCATACCTGTATAGCCTGTTGCTGCATCATCTGCTGTTGTTGCATGCTCTTGTTGAGCGGCTGCTTGTCCACACTCGTGATTTGCGTCATCTGCCCGCTAGAGTTCATAACCAGTAACCTGAGATTCATTGCATAGTGAGAAAACGCAACAACGATAGTGAAACCATTTCAACCAGGACGCTTCACCATCGCTGTTCCTTTGGTTATGAGTTCAGGCGTTTTTTGGCACTTCATTGACTTGGCACTTGATTGATTGTTTTTTTATCTGTGCTCAAGTAATGCTATCTCATCTCTTGGGTTCGTATTATATTTAGGATTTAACATAATGTCTTACTGGCTTTCATTTAAAACTACTGAACATTATTCAGAAAAAGTGATAGTAGTTAATACAATATTTTTTATTAAATCGAAAAAAAAAAAATAAACTGTTTTTGGTCTATGTCGACTCTTATTAAAGTGGCATAGAATTCAATTTAAATAGATGAAGGAAATTTTCGAAGTCGTTTAAAATGAACTTATCACTCTTGTAACCCACATAATAATATTATTACATGCATTGTATGACAGATTGATACATAGATATTGTAATACTTTGAATATTACTTTATTGATAATTCGGCCATAAGGTGGTATACATACTGTTGCTTCGGCTGTTGTATCTGATGCTGCATCTTATTCGTCTGGTTGGCGGCATCTTGTTTGGAGGCAGGGGCTGGGGACCGCACGCCTGGCTTGCCGCGTTGCTTTGCCTGTTATGTTCAAAATTACATGTCTATATATTGAATTTAATTCATTGTTATTATAGTTTTGTAAGGAATATCGAAGTGATTGCCTTTTTTACAGTTTAGATATAAATTATTAATTTTCAAACAATGATACAGGTGCCATATATATATTGAATAGGAATAAATTCATAGGATATTAGTTAAATAATACTCAAATAAGAATCGTGATACGCAACTTTTATCGTTCAATAGAAACATATGCTGCAATTTATTTCAAGTGGGACTGAACAGAATTAGTTTGCTATTGAATAACTTATTAATAACAAACAAAAAGCAACTTCGTTAATTTCAACTTTGAAAGGAATTTATGTGCATAAAATGGAAATGACATAGTATTAATATGATGATTTTAATTGGCAATTTAAACACATTTCTGTGAAAAAGATCAATAAAGATCATTAATGTGGTCTGACCTAGTTTAAATAGACTTTTCATTGCAATTATTTACTCTATCTCTGAAATTAGACCAAGGTTGTTTTTTTTTTTTTCAGATAAATGGAATAGAGATTCAAAGCATTTTTCCTACTCCACACGCATCTCGGCATGTTACCACCCCACTTCAATATACACACATGTATATTGATTGAATCGAGGGTTAGCCTGTGCTGTATATGAGTATGTCAACTTTGATGAAAACAATTTTTTATAAGACCTGTATATGTTGTTAAACAGTAATGTTGAAACATTTTCTTAGGTTACTTTTTATCGTAGGATACTTACCGCATTCTGCGCCTGATTAGCGCTGGTTTGCGTAGACACACTGGATGCAGGTCTTATTCCGCCTGAGGGTAGAATATTCGAGAGCGGTCTGGGGCCCTTCGATATCGTGTCTGTGGACGCCCTCGGCTTGGACGTGGTCACCGTCGACGATGCAACACTTACACCTGGAAAAAGGATAAATTGTTTAGAATTATTCTTTGTTCTTTTTTCAGCAAATCATGAATAATTTATGGGTCTTTAGGGTAATTCAATAGAATCGCACAGCTAACAAAAAATTAAAAAAATATAATCCTTTTTTCAATATTAAAACTCACTTTCTATAAAAGAAAGGGTTACCAGAAATTATGAGTGTGGGTTCAAACGAGTGTGGTGATAAACCACTTTGTAAAAGCGTAGCTTGTTCGCTTAAGGCATATTAATTCGCACAGCAATGGTTAGATGAACACACATAAGCACTATTAAAAGTAATATCGGAAAACAAAATATTTGTATAGTGTTTTACACTGGATAGTATCGCTCCTTGTAGTATTCTTGTATTGTACTCATAATATAACACATGAACATACACAAGCATGTACCACTCTTCTTTTTTGTACTTGCTTTAACAAATATTTTCAGTCAATCATTCTTAATTGTTTATATAATCTGTAATATTGACGGTATAATCTGTAATAGTGAGGTATAGATGATCAAGGCAAATAATAGTAACGGATAGTGGAAACTATTAATTAACAATATTTCTGTTGCCTTCTTACTTATAAATCTTTACAATGTCAATTGAAATACTCGCCATATTTAATGTAAAGATTTGCTTTATTTTATAGTATGAAAAATAAATATTTTGTCAATGAATAAATCTAATTTAGACAATATGAAACACATCATTCCGGTTTCTATTAATAATAAACATATTTTAGAACCTATGGTTACACACTCCTATAATATAATATGGCATATTGTCGTTAAATTGATTCCATACTCACCTAAGATGTTATGGTGAGAAATTGCAAACTAGTTTATGAGCACAAAATTTATTGATTAATTGAGGTTATACTAACCGATACATTATACTGGCTTGAGCATCTTATGCAGTGACCATGCATGCTCAGAAATCTCGATCTTAAATCCGGTTTATATAAAAGTTACGTAATTTGTAAATCGCTGTAGTGGGTCCGACACTAACCTGAATCTGCTGTTAAACAGTTCACCATCCCGTCGTCCGAATTACAACATCCTGGTGGTAGAGCAGTAGTTCATATATTGCACGCTCTAATGCGAGTATTGTACGTTTGGTGTGGTCTAGTACATAAAAGCACGCCACTAACCCGGGTGCCGTTCGCTTGTCGCTGACTCTGTATACCAAACCCAGCGTGCACGTTATAAATGTCGTCCCACTAAATATTGGTCGGTCACTAAACCGTGTGCCGCCCGCTCTGCAGTGAGTTCTGGTCATACGCCATTCCACCCAGCGCGTACCTCATAAGCGTCCCGTCCGTGGTCCCGATATACATAGGCAGCAGCGTACAGCAGAGCACGCAGCGGCGGCGCCAACAGCGGCGTCCTAGTATATGGAAGCAGGTGACTAACCCGCGTGCTGCACGCTCTGCGGCGAGTGCTGTATGAACATGGAGGGCGGCGCGTCGGGCTGCGAGCCGCGGATGAAGATCGGGTTCGGGGCCAGCACGCCGGGCAGCGCGCCGGCCGGCAGCCCGCCCGCCCACACCTGCGGCAGCGCGCCCGAGATCTGCCACGGCGCGAACTGCATCTGCCCGCCCGCCTGCAACCACCACTGCTCTTTATCGCGCCCCACAACACTACGCTACAAGGTACTACTCGCTATGTACATGGGCAAAACGTATCCGCAGTACTGCGGGTCCTTCGAGGCTTGGTAAGTCGTACCAAGATAAAGAAACACAGTGCGCACTGTCCAAGCCCTATTTCGTAATAGCACACTATTCGTACCGTACATAAATACACCACTATTCTATGCATTATAAAACACATTTATGGTTACTAAATCAAATATTTATATTCATATATGATTCCCATCTATTATATAGTTCGCACTTTTTGCGAATCCAAAATATACTAAGGTATACAAAAATGAAATAAGATATTTCACAAAGATAATTTTAAACTAATATGCGCCGCTCGTACCATCTCATAATTAAAAAAGAGATAATCGTCTTCCTATTCTTCTAAAGAGATATCTTGTCATCCTGTCTTGGTTTTATTATAAGCAATACGCCTTAAACACTTAAAACCACAAAGATGCAGTGTTGTACATTCAACAATTCGCACAATTTATTAATAATAAAATGGCAAAGAATCAATGCAATGCAATATTAAAAATATTGCAAAAACACTTTCGCAAAATAATATGTACAGAAAAAACGTCTTCTCTCTCAAATTCGCAATACAATATTATATACCTTGGTATCACTTCGCAATGCAGTATTAACAATCGCAATTAACGAAACATATAATTTATATTATAAATGTAATACATGTAAGGGTTTGCATATACTAGCATGGGGATTCCTAAAGAATATTATAGTAAAAAACAGAATAAGCGTTTTTGTCCCCCATCCCCTTTCAAAACCGGTGTTGTTGAGACTTATTACTAATACAATTTAAATACCCTGATTTAAACTGTACTTTTAGAAATAGTATTGCCTTCCATCAATGATGAATACTGAATCAAACGATGAGATATGAAAATATAAAAGATCTAACCTAAACTCTTTAAATGTGTAATCAACTGTATAAATGTATCACAAATCATTGGAAGATTCGTATCAAACATGGAAATACAAATTTTATATTTTCTTCACCTTAGCCCAATTTTTGCATGTTTCACAAATATTTATGATTAAAACTGTTTATTTTTTTTTCTATTAATTTTTGGCGCAAAAATCATGTGTACATAAATAACACCATATATTCACACAATCAACTATACCAACTACTAGCTACATATTATATAGGTGGTACATATATTGCCTATAGGGATCAAGTGGGTACCTAGCCAAAGGTGAAAGAATTTTTGAAATCGGTCCAACAGTCCCCTATATAAACGCGTTCAAACAAACTCTTCAGCTTAACACTATAAGTACAGACAATAGACACACAATCACCTGCAACGGACTGATAATCTGCGTTTGCGGCTGCTGGCCGAGTACCGGCTGCGAGACTTGCACGCACTGCGTTTGCACGGGCACGGTTTGACCGTTGCCCGTATTCACTTTCCCCGTTGTCACTTTACCCCCGCTCATCACCTGCAATGTTTTGTCATCGTGTGCTGTATTTTAAATTACATGTACCTAATATGTAATTTAAAATACAAAAATAAAAAAAAATATGGCAGCATAAAAATTTACACACATTTTAGTGTGGGTATATTCAATTTCATGAAAAGCATAACATACGTGTACGTTGGTTATACGAACGTGTATCTTTATATGGATGGATGGATGTTTAGAGGCACTCTGATACACTCTTTTAGGCAAAAAGAGCTAATCGGTTTTGTATGAAATCTGTTTTATGTTTAGGGTTTGCAGATAAGCTAATTTCACCAGAGCACAACGCGATCATTCAATAAAAAAAAAAGTAAAATCAACAAACTCCTAAAGCTCATGACTTTAAGTTCCGACTGTGTTTAGATTTTATAACCCTATTTGTATTTATAAATAACACGCTTTGTTTGATGGATGCCCAAAATAATAGGATTAGAAATGGAATTAGATAAAAAATTCGTCTATTCATATAACATACATGAGACAAAATGAAATAAAAAATTACACGATAAGTAAAAATTAAATAAGTATTCGCGTACCCGTCACACAAACATAGGGGTAGACAAATTGCTGTATGTGATTATTTACATAATTATCTCCCCTCAACAATATAAGGACAAAATATATGCCCATCCTATATAATTATATGAATGCCAACCCCTTTAAGTATTATCGTAGTATGTATTTATTTAAAAATATACACACCGCTCGAAACATGATTATCAATTGGCACCTGGACATCCCATACATACATAATGCACAATTAAATCATGTGACACATGGAGAGATAAAAATTCATCGTGTAAAGCCGACAGGCGTAAATATGTAACAGTCTTTCTTCTACTAGGCATAGTGATATAAGGATTACGATTTTGAGAAAATCACAAAGAAATATGATAGTTAAAAATTGTGTCAATGCATCGTAAATGGCAGTTATTGTTGTTTTCGATCCGATTGTAGCGTCATAATGCATATTTACTCTGTACACTTATAGTATGTATCGTTTTCGTGTATAAAGTGACATAGTGTTTGGATTTACGCACTTACAACCTTAAAATTATCTATACTTAATAGTATAAAAATATTAAAACTGAAGAGTTTGTTTGTTTGAACGCGCTATTCCTAGGAACTATTTCAAAAATTCTTTCACCATTGGATATGTACATTGTACGTGATCCTCGATATAGGCTATACATGTACTTACCACGGGCGTAGCCGGGGCAGACCGCTCGTATGACATTAGCACAACATACAGAAAATTTATGTCTTCTTTCCACCACTCACCGACCAGTAATTTAGACAATTTATCCCTTCCATATACAGTATTCACAGAGAAAATTTTAATAAACATTTAAATAAAATTACCTTGTGCATATCACCAGCTTTCTGTTGCTGGTTCATGCCAGAAGCAGTGGCCTGAGAATGTGCAGGCAGTATACTCGGCTGCGAGTTGATCACGCCCAGTGGACTGAACACGAACGTCTGGTTCTGCGTAGTGGGTATAGCCGGTATCGTCGTGTATCCGGGGAATGAGGCTGGTTGGAAAAATAAAAGTTTGAAAATGTGTTCTAAATTTGATTTCTACGGGTATTCTTTTTTATTGTGACAAATTCGAAATTTAAGTCGATTTGCTTTTTAAATGTTAGTGCTGTCATTAAATACTCTATATACTTATTTGTAATAATTGTTTGAGTTTGTTTATTAGTGACGTGTGCAAGTAATCATTTTTTTTTATGTAAGTAATCATTTACACGCCAGCAGCACATATCTTGGATTCTTGTACAGATAATTATGACTGTATGGCTGTATGTACAGATAATTTGAGAGCACTAGACAATTATATATATTCGCCGTAGATACAAAAGACCTATAGATTTTTTTTTTGTAAAGAAACAAAATTTTAAATTGTTACTCTAATAAGTAGGATTTTACACATACAGTTTAAACAAGACGCACAACTACATCTACTCGAAATTAAATACAAGTAATTAAAAACATTTATTGGCAAACATTCTGCGAAGAACTTAAAAGAAGCGGTTGTTATTAAAAAGAAAAATAAAAAGAAGCTTTTGACGAAGCCTATCAAACATCAATTATACAATAACAGCTCCAAAGTAATAAAAAATTGCCAATTCAGAATAAATAGCGCATTCGAATTCTTAGAAAAGATGAAATTGAATTATACTGTTAATAGTTTATTTGTATTTACAATAACGATAATTAGATCACTGTCTTTTTTTTGTAATTTTATACTACGAGCAAAACAGTACCTTAATTTTAATAAAAACAATAACATTTTTATAAGAAAATGAATGCGCCTTCGCGTAGTAACGTAACGAAATATACATTCCATCCCATATGGATTCAAGATACTGACATTCACATAATAACATAAAATCACTCGACTTTGAACAAATACAATTATTCAATTTGTGAAAATTTCATAAACCTTGGTCCTGGTATGTCGTTAGACCTGAAAAATTCACTATAAAACTAAATAGTGCAGCCGTTCTTTGTTTCTATTCTCTTTTATGTATAACAATTGAGTAATAAATGCCACTATATCCTTTATTATAATAGATACAGGTTATATAATTGGACAATGGGGAAATGCATGATAAACTAGCATTCAGTTTTAAAGAGAAGCTCAGTGTTTACGGGGTTCAATTATTACATATTATATTTCAATCAATTAAAGATTATGTCAAAAGGGTTACAGGCATGATTCTCTACCTGGTATATTTAATCATAATATCATATAGAAGACTTAGTTCTAATTCCAGTTGTATTTGGTTGTAATGTGATTTAATTGTGATAGATGTGTGTTAATTGTGATGAAACTAGAAAGTGAATGATTCAAATGACATTAAATTAATGTAGAAAATATACAGTTTCGCAAGTACCCTATGAACCACTTGAATCAAACACCCAAAAACATGTTTTTTTTTTATATTTCGTAATAACTATTTTATAAGCATTGGTGACTTTTCGTGTAGAAAATTTATTCTTAGTCTAAACTTATTAATTAATACTCGAAAAACAAAATTATAAGTGTTTTAGTGTCAAAAAAGTGTAAAAGTCTAATTAGCATAGTGTGGTTGTATATTCTAAGTATTTTTTAAGTGTTCTTACTTGTTTGTCCCTGTAACACTTGCTTGCCTTGCGTCGTCAACATGTGCGGTGCCAGTTGGTTGCCTTGGAAAGGTTTCCCTGCAGCTATAACCTAAAAAATACACGAAATATACATTATCTCCTTGCGGCAAGAACAGATGCAAGAGTTTTGTGATATTTGGAAAAATTATATGCAACATGAAAAAAATATTGAAATTGTAAAATTACATAAATTGAAATAGAAAAAAAATGGCATACTATTTCATAATATAAATATATATACATATATGGACTGATGACGATGATACAATACATTCCACATACGATGTAGAGATCACCAAATAGCATATAAAATAGACACATAAGGACGCGTGCACACGCACCTGTATCTGCTGCGAGTTGATGCCCGGGTGGAGTGCGATGTTGCCCGGCATCAGCAGCGGGCCCTGCGCGTTGTACAGCTGCTGCAGGTACGTGTTGTTCTGCAGCGGCTGCTGGATCACCTGCACGCGGCCGTGGCCCCAGTCAGCGCTGCGCAATGAGATGATGTGGTATGTTAGTTAATATAGACGATTCTAGCATATACCGCTAGCGGTTCGGCCCGGTTCCACCCGTGGTACGTTTATTCTACCCATACCCACCCAAGAAACTTGTGTGCTTTTACGAAAATGTAAAAAAAAAATAATTTGATGGCTATAAGAATCGCAAATTCATCAGCAAACCTCGTTACTCGAAAAGCAAAGTGACCATGAATAACACGAGAGGATATATGGGATAAAATTATCATCGATCAAATTAAATTTAATTGATTCTTAAATTGTAGCAAAACATAAAAAATAAAGAGGTATAATGGGTGACGGATCGTCTAGTATAATTAATTTGTTAATTTATTTATTTCAGTATCGTAATTCCGTAATAATTAATAATAAAACAGGATTTGTGTAGCTCACCAAAAGGCAATTATAAAATAAAACTAAATTAACAAACCCTTTAGAAATAGTATTAAAGCGTAAACAAATTATATAAAATTAATTCTTATCATAGAAAATTATTTCATTCCAAATAGGAAACATGTAGCTAATTTGTTCAAATAACAAATAATAGATGCTGTATAACGAACGTATAAACCAATTACGTGAAATTACTAATAATTTGATACTTTCCACAAACAATCGCCCGACTAGCCTATGAGTTATTCAGGAGGGAAATAACACTTGCGAGTTGGTTTGTTTGTATTATTTTGAAACAGTTTTCTGTATTTCTACTGTATTTACTTAAATTTATTATTATATGTGCAACGCATATTATACGCATTTTATAAATCAATGTAACATATATAAGGAACAACAAGAAATACAATAATCTAAGTTGGTTGGTGTACATGTTGTTTAATCATACAGTTAATGATTTTAAACAATGCAAAGGCGTAGTAAGTACTTTATGTTATATTTATAATTCTTATATAACATGGTTAGCCGCTCGTCGCAGCTTAACCCAGGTTGACTCGTTAGAAACAAAATATAAATCGATGGTAGCGAAATCGAATCAAATTTTATATCGGATCTTTAATTTTGGCACCTAGCCTATTCAATTAAAAAAAAAAAAAAAATTCAAACGAAACAAAGAATCAAATATTTTCTCATTATTATATTAATTTCGATTAATAAAAAAGGGTTTTAAAAAAGGATTATTTGTCAAGAGAGTAGTAGTCAACAGTTACTAGGAAAAACGTGCATTTCTAGTTAAATATTTTCTTAAAACTGGTATGGAATACTAATGGAAGAAACACCACGTTCGGCAATTCACTTTTATATATATGTAGAAGATGCATATCGTAATCGATTATTGGAAAACCATTAAAAATATCCCCTTTTTCCTTGTAAAATCAACTTTATTATTAACACAATTTATACCTACGACATACATTGTAACTGGACTTTAAAATTATAACACTGAAATAAATAAATATAGTTAAAAAAAAATTAACATCGCGCTTTAATGATAGAATCAACGAACTCGTCTCATTTGCTCTTCTACAGAGTATACGTAAGGAAATTACTCGTAATTATTTCTAACGATTCTAACCAGGATAACAAGACGTACTCATGTAATTATTGTATTATAACCGATCCTTGATACAGGTGTATAAACTGTACAAGTGTATTTTAAATGTGGGGATCGAGCACGCTTCGGCACGAATTGGGCCAGCTAGCACCGGGGAAGTACCACACCCACACAGGAAACCAGCGAAAAAAGTGGCATGCTACTGTGCTTCGTACGGCGAGTGGGGGCGCTGGATGCCCGTTTCCTTATCCTTAGCCTTCCCGTCCAATCCTTCCTTCCAGTCGTCAATCCTTTCCTTATCCCATTAATAATAAAATTCCAACCTCAATTGCTGCGGATGTTGCGTGTTCGGCGGCAGACTCTGCAGCGGCGCCATTGTAGATATGCTCGCGCCTGCCTGTTGCTGAATACCTCCCGCCGCTGCTTGCTGTTGCTGCACCTGGATCAGCAATAATTATTAAGTGATCGTAAAACTACAATTTTGTACATGCTATGGTGTTGCTGCAATTCAATTATCAGCAACTAGAGGTATACGACAGAAATATTTTAGGCGTTTTACAGTTACTGCTACGTCGCAGGAATTATAAATGTGTGTGAAAGGATGTTTGTTTGTTCGCACATTGCACAACGCAACATAGCAAATTTTAGATATGAAACTGTTTGGCTGTTATAGTTGGGAGGCTAGAGAGCGACATAGGCTCATTACATGTAAATTTCATGTGACCGTGCGGGAAGAGATGCGTGTGATTAAAAGACAGGTATTAAAAACATTTAAAAAAAAACGATAACGTCACAAAAAAGTTAACGTCTGTTGATTTCAAACTTTCATATCCTTCATGGTATTGTAGGTTCGATATATGATAGTGTATAAAACAATGTATTCATATTCATTGTAAAAAAAAGTATTATTACAATGAATGCAAATCTAATTTGGTTCCGATTTAAATATTTAACGCAACTGGTTAAGTACAGCAACATTAATAGGTGCACAGAAGGTTTATATAGTGCTTTTATACAAATGATATTTAACGTAAAAGAAGTAATAAAACTGTATGGTGAAGCTTAAATTCAAACTAGTACTAGTACTTAGCAAGTTTTATGATCCTAACACAGAATCGTGTTGTTTCTACGAATATTCGGTATATCAAATATTTATTCATCAATTAGTAAACTTTTTGCTCACCAACGATTCAGAGAGCAAACTGATTTGTGTGAGCTGTTAAGATAATCGTTACATGAGTTGATCACCAGTTTGATCAGCCTTTCAGAAAGTGGCCTTAAATCATGTACTAATAAAAATTTAATTACAAGGCCTTCTGACTGATTGTCTGTTGCGATAGCCGCTCAGTGGATGGATTTGGACTAGATAACTCGAAATTTAACTAACAAATTAAAACGAATTTTCTTGCCTAGAGATAAAACGCAGATCGCTGCGTGATGCAAAGCAAGTTTCAGAAACCCATACTATAATACCCATACTTAATCAAATAAGTAATGGCGCAAACCTGATGAGTCGCCATAGAGCTCGGCATCGACGAGACCACGGTCACCGTCTGGTGGTGCTGCTGGTTCGGCTCGTGCTGCGCCATACTCATTTGCTGCTGATTCTGTCCCTCTGTTATCTGTCATCAGAACAATATTTATATTATTTGGGACAAAATTTCTTTAGACTCGATTATTATTATAGCCTATAGCAATTGACAGCCGTTTTGAAAAAAAAAATTAAGGCTTAATTCATCCGTAAGTTGGGGCCTTAGCAATCTAAAGAAATTGTTCACATCGCGACTGACTATAACTCGAATATCATACACTTTATGTGTAACAATTCAATGTAAAATACGACATAATAAATGGTAAGTCTTTTGAGAAGGTCAAGGTGTTTTGTCGAGGAAAAAATTAACAGAGAATTATACTTATAGTCTGCTAAAATCCCGAGTAAAAGTGAAAGATTAAATTGAAATAAGACGAGCAAAAAATAAACAGACCGGCTTTAATAGCTGGTGAGTAGTGTTAACAATTTTAAAACGTAAAAATAAATATGTAATTAAAAAAAAAAATACAATTCCGCATGATGATATACTTATGTACAGCCAATAGAATTCCTCAATAAATAAATATATTAAACACGAAATTACTTTTAAAATCGAACCAGTAGGTCCTGAGCTTTATATTATTTTCACTATTTCAAATGAAATCAAGTCAGTAACAGGAACCGCGAAGCTGAACCAAAAATCGCATACCGCCTGCGACTTGATCTCGCCGCTCATGCCGGCCTTCTGGTTCTTGTCGAACAGCAAGTTCACGTTGTTCGGCGGCGACGCGAGAAAGCTCAGGTTGATCTCGCCTATGCCGGGAACGTTGAACTGCTGCGTGTGCAGGGATTGGTTGTTGACAACCTGCCGTACACAAGTATGTATTACGGTTTGAGTGACGCCCTTTGAATTTAGACGCTTCGCTTTGTTATGCTCGGTTCGGTAATCGAATGTTCTGGATAGAATCTAATATGCCATGGCTTGACATCGACTATTCTGTTGTCGAACCAATCTTAACGTTTACTGCTTTATAAGATTAAAATTTTTATAATCACATTTTGTGACTGTTTTAACTTCACGTGTTAATTTAAAAATCTAATCTATTTTGATGATCTGTTAAATAAAATAAATAAAAAGATTACAAAAAGCTAAAAAAGCTACAGATTAGATTACAAATAAAAAAGGATGACCAAAATCGGTTCACCCAGTAAGTTACCTCAAGAATAACAAAAAAAGCGGTCGAATGGAGAATCTTCTACTTATTAAAAGTCGGTTGAAACAAACAACAAATATTTATTTTGTTTACAACCTATTGATTCATACAATTAGTAGATTTAATGTCAACTAGTTCGAGAATTATATACATTTATAAACACCTACCTAAATTGAAATGTAATAAAAAAATTTGCTTTCCAGTTATCAGTTTAATTTATTTCATGAACGATCAGTTGAAAAGCAGGTTTGTAAAAGATTGTACATTTGTAGCTTTACTAATGAGATGAAACCAAGTTTTGATACCTATTTATTACACAAAAAAATAAATATAAACTGATTTTTGAAGTCATTTTAACAACCAAAATGAGTAGCGATTCGAAGTAGTTTTGGTAATTAATTAAAATATAACATGAATGAATGAATGTTTAAATTACATTCACAAAATGAACATTTTGTTTAACTGAATGAGCTGTATTGTGGAAATTTCATTAATTGTACGAAATATATTTTTTTTGCGCTTTTTACTTTAATACGATGCTATTGAGAATACTTATTGAAATGAGATTCCATGAAGTGTAACAGGAAGTATTAAGGAAGATTTCTTTTAAACAGAAACAGTTGTATAGCAACATAAAGAGTTATTCATTTCAAGTGTAAGTTTTATTACAAATCACATAGAATTATCCAATTTTTTCATCTGAAATTATTTCAATTAACAAGTTCTTTCAAGCCATCTATTCATTTAGTGGTTTGTCGTAAAAATTACTAAATTTGACCTGCTTTTAAATTAAATCTTCATGAGTTTTTATATAATAGCTCAGTAAATAAATAAGTACCTGAACAAATTTCTGTTGTTGTAAATCTTGTGACTGAGGTAATTGCTGAATTTCTGGCTTAGTTGGCTGAGATTGTTGCAACTGTTGTTGTTGTTGTTGTTGTTGCTGCTGCTGCTGTTGTTGTTGCTGTTGTTGCTGATGTTGTTGCTGATGTTGTTGCTGTTGCTGCTGCTGCTGTTGTTGTTGAAACTGTTTTTGAAGCTGTAAAGAACAGCTGTATAAGGAATGATACTGCTTAACAGTAAACAACTTCTTTTCACCAAACAAGCAATTTATGCTTTGAATTGCCCAATGAATACTGACTATTTTAAAACCTGTGTATTTTAGAACGTTCCGTGGTCGGTGTTGCACTAACCGATATTACACCCGACGACAAAACAAATACGATTCCTTGTATTTGAAAGCTGAGATGTGTTATTCGAGTTGCAACTTTGTGGGTGCACAGTTTTAAAAATAGCTTTTTAATAATGTCGATCTAGTCTCACATAGAGGCTGTATTGCACAACGAATCGAATTTAAACGAAAATAATTCGAGATATTTAGCCAAGAGGATAGCAACGGGAAAAATAACATATTAAACGTTACTGTTATACGTCCACCAAGTCTGCAGAAATCATTATTTTTATAAAAAAAAGCAATCAATAATACAATTGGAAAATAAAACCACAATCCAGCGTTAAATAATCCCGTTTCGTGTTTCGCCTCAGAACCTTCCGATACGGCCTTCAGAGGAAACAGGTTTGTAATAACGTTTAGTTAAATTTTCTGGTAGATATAAGAGTGGAAGCTTTAGAAAAAACCTCTTTCTCTATAGCAATTTAGCCCAGTCTATAAACATTTACACTATATATTAAGCATCAAGTAGATATTACATATATAAAATCTAAAATTTGGATAAGGTTAAACAAATTTTCAAATAACCTTAAAGTAAAGCAATAAAGTTTAATAAAGGTGCGACTTTTTCCAAGTCTACCCTATTTAATATACAGTATTTGTACGGCTGTCGGCTGTCGCGCCTTTTTCATTATAAGCGGAGGGTTAGCCAGCTACGTTTAGGGGAGTGTTTCCTCGTCCTAACCGCTAAATCCATTCGATAAATCATCATCCTTAAATACCGCTACTTACATTTTCTATGATGGAGGAAAATCCCATTCGAACCGTTTTAGATATTTAAATCAACGTGATGACAAGGTCACGCTTATATTTCTCATGAAGCGATGTCTAATGCGAGACAGCGTTCTCTCTGTCTAACTTATTTACGTCTTAGGAAGTTGGAACGAGATGTCTTAAGTTTTGGATTTCGTGTTAATTCTATACGCATACTTTTATGTTGGTATATTAATATACGATAGTGGGATTGATTGTCCGGTTAGTTCGACTACCAAATGACCTATGAAAGCTTAGTTTACGTCACTTTTGAATAACGTTGAATGAATTCGACGATAACATGATATCATTGTTAAAGAGTAATCGTTCTAAATAAAATATTATAAACGCGATGATGGATGTACTTTTGTTACTATTTTCCGCGAAAACCACAGAAATCATTTTTATTATACTCGGTAGTGATGTAACTCACGTCAGATCACATGAGCTATAGAAGTACTTGCTTATGCCCGTGGGCGCGTCTATGGGTGAAACCGCGCGGCACAAATGCGAAGTTATATTTCAGGTACGAAACTCGATTTAAGGTTTGAATTTAAAGAAGAATTTTATTCTTATTATAATATTTAAAGATTTAAATAGCCATTTATTGTTGAAATGATTTACTACACAACGAATTATAAATGAAACGTTATCTTTAGAGGGAGAAGCTTCAAGAATTCACGCTGTCGCTTTTGCAAATCGATATTGCAAAAGCCGGATAAGTCGAGTGCGAAGGCAAGTAAGCTTCGAAAAAAAATTATGGCCGTGGTTTTTGTTAAGCTGTTAAAAACTGCTTTTAATTGAGCATTGTATCTTATTTCATTGAGGTGTACAAAAATAAACTATTGAATAGAAAATCAAATAAGTAATATATTTTTATATTAACTTCAAGCAATAACCATACATAAAGCGTAATACGATGGGCAGAAATTATATAAAACGCAAACAACCAATCAGTACTCGAAATTCTAAGTATCTGCAATAGTCGGGAGTCGAAAAAAAAATCAATCCTCACACGGACATGTGAAATATTTATTATTCGCAACCAACAGTGTATAACGTCGCCGCAAAAAGTGTGTGGAAACGCCGTTCGTATCGAAACAACTGGTTAAAACGTATCTAGATACGCTCGTGGGCGTTTTATTTTTCAACAAATAAATCAAGTAGCGGTTTAGTTGAAAGTTGTGTTGCATCATCAACTCTGTATCGCGCTGGAATATACAAGTTAGAGCTTTATAAAGGCAGATCATTATACGCGACGGGATTCCTATGGCATATTATCACGCTAGGTATATCTTACATTATAAAAGAATGGATTCAACCATACGTTATAGTAATGCAAGTATACTCGATAATAGCTCCTTAAGGTAGTGTCAATCACATGATATAAGATCATAATGCAGCTCATGTTACATGCCAGGCGTTGTTTATCTTCAAGATTGGCCTTGGTGAAAAAGTGATGCTGAGAGCTTCTATTATAAGAGCACATTAAAAGCGTTATCACTCCTATGTCATGTTACTAAAGAGACCGTATAGGATATCTTTTCTTTGTATTGCTGTAAAACTTTGACCTACATAACGTGTAAAAGCAAAATATGAAATGTTAAGATACATTGTAAGTGCTTTAACAATAAGAGGCCATTAACGACAGCGTCGGTCGACGTTTTTCGTTTTTTTTTATGTCAGGCGAACTGAGCTGGCGGTTCGCTTATGGTAACAGAATACCATCGCCGGTGAATATTAGCAGAGGTAATGCCTCTGCAAATCCGTTGCCGACAGATATTAAGGCGTAAGGGATAATGAAAAGATTATATCATATTGATTTTTCGGCAATTATCTCCGTTGAGCAAACTAATTAAAGTTTTTCATAAAAACAATTTACAGAATACTGAGAGCATTTCTCATGAAGAAAGCTGGACTGCAATAAATGCCATGTACTAACTGACAATACGTCCCAACGCTGTATAAAATTTTTCATTATTTATATTTATTAGCCCACATAGCAGTATATTTTATGATATCTTTCCTGAATTCTCGTATCTTTTTCATTTATGAGCGATCTTAAGGTGGATTTCATATTACGAAATTTCACTATTTATATTATTTCACTATTTATGTTTATATGTAATTATACATATAAACCATCCTCTGGAATCACTCGCATCTTTTAAATAAAAACCATCAAAGTCCGTGGCGTAGTTTTAAAGATTTAAGCATACATAGGGACAGAGAAAGTGACTTTCTTATATAGTATATAGTGAATAGTGATAGTGACATGTACTTTGAAATATATTTGATTGCAAACCACGATATATTTGCTACAATTATATTATCTTTAAATATGTAGCTTTGAAATTATGTATAAAGACTATAAATTAACTTAGCATCGATCACATCGACACGTCGTATATTGCAACACTTTCGCTAGTACGTTAATCAGACATCTTAATTTGCAATAATAAGCGGCAAGGGGGAACGAAACAAAATTCAAAATTAAAATCCGTCATAGGGAATCTACTTGGTGGATTTACAGTCGGCGGAGACGTTATTTTATAGAGAAAAAAAAATAACTTCTCAAAATTTAACAAGCCGTTTTATTGTTTATAGGTTCCATCCAATTAACTTTATAATCTATACATATAATAAATCTGTAGAAAAGTCATTTTTGTACATAGAAAAAATTGAAAGAAAAAATAGCCAGTGTGTGAAAAGATAAGTAACAGAACCCATTTCCATCATTTTTGAAATTTTTGTCTGTTTGTCTGTTTGTTTGTGCGCACATCACGTATAATCTTCGAATTAAATGCAGACAATGCTTATATACAAAAATTATACGTAACTTGAGGTATAACTTAGTTTTTGTTTCTTCGAAATCGGTTTACTCTATCACAAGATATGATTAATTCGTTATTCCTTCGGGATACGGACTTACGCGGGTGAAACCACGGGGCGCAGCTAGTTCGAAATATAATTGTATGGTACTCGTATATATATGTGATGAATAATTAAGGCATATAAAAAAAGGCGTGTGCAATAAATTTATTAATTTCATGACGGTACATGGAAAAAATATATAATATAACACTCTTCCAAGTTTTATTGCTTGTGCTCAAAACGAATGATTATGAATTATCGTTGTTCTTTAAAATATATAATGATATATAAACAAATCTAGCCACACGTGCTGGTATATGTGTAATTGACTAGTTGCACTAGATTCTAGAAAAATTCTAATCCATGATTTTCAGAATAACAATCATATTTTTAATGTTATGAGAAATAACGGTCTGTGCTCTTTTTTCTACAGAAACTTTGTCCTTTTATACGTCTTTATCCCAAACTCATTACATTGTCTAATTGGCGTTATACAGGTAAACTTTTGCAAGCATTGTTGCGCTTGGAAATTATACCCTCCCATAAACAAAGCGCACTCGCATTGCTTACTCCATAATATTCTGACTCTTATCTCTTATACAATAGGGCTGATATTCATAAGCGTATTGTCAATGCGATATAACTAACTATGACTATCACTGTTTGTGGATTTCACTTCCTAGTAATCGATCCGAACGATGAAGTACTACGATAGCTTTGAAAAGATTTAACGCAGGGCTCTAAAGGTTATATAAAAAAACTCACAAAAGATCGGAAAAATATAAAAATACATCTTTGTCACAATTATACCATAAGCATAGATATTATACAGTACAGTAACATACTCAAGTTTTATGATTTCGTTCGCGTAACATTCTGGAATGTGCTGAAGTTTAAACGTCTTTTCAGACATTAATTCCATACATTTTGAGTAGGGAAGAACATTCGTAAGCAGAAGCTGTTAGCGGGTAAACTGTCACAAATGAAAAGTATAAAAATAATGATATAAAAAATCTTCCCAGACATATTCACACACCGTAAATGAATAACTAAACCGAGCTTGTTCTATGGAAATGAGATAACTGATACTCAAACTAATTGTTTTTCTTTTTTAGAATAACTATTATTTCAATCAGATAAGCAAAACATATCGCAGCTGTGCTCGTTAACTTAAAATGAATACATACAAGACAGATATTAAATAATTTAAGAAGATAATTCACGCAATTGTTAGCCGTACTCCAGGTCACACCCTACACGATTGAAAAAAAATTTAAAAAGTACTCAAACTAAGCACGTTTCCGCAAATTGGAAGTCAACTCGACCGGATGTAGGTCTCAGTAGCCGCGTTACACTTACGTGCCGTAATAATATGCCTGTTACGTTCAAATACTACATTATTCATAACACACATTGGTTTTAATTATCGTATCTCCAAGAGAGCAGGTTATACAGTACACAGGTACCCGTGTTTGTTTGTTGGTCCGTTGAGGTCAACAATACAGTTTCTAGTTATGTCACAATCCCTAATAAAATTATAAATGCGAAGTAACTATCCAAGTCTATCTCTTCTTCACGCTTAACTACAGAACCGGTTTGAATGAAATTTGTTAGAAAGATAGTTACCCAGGACAAGTACTATGCGGATAAAACCCCGGGATTACGTATCTTTATCTTCGACTACCCGGGCCGAAGGATGAAGGTAGTGTTTTACAATCCGTAACGATTAAATGAGACGAAAAGCTTATGGAGTCTATGGTATTGATTATTATCGACTGACTATTGAACAACAGTCATCCAGGTAAATAGTGTATGCTAAACAAACTTTTATATACATCATACCTATGATCACTATGATCACACAATATATAAACTATTAAGTTAAAAAATACTAATACAATGGATGAATGTCATTCAAATGAATTTATGTACATCGTATACAAGATCACTTAGCAATATATAAACTATTAAGTGAAAAAATACTCATACAGTAGATGAATGTCATTCAAATGAAAAAACCAGAGATATCGAGTAAGAAAACAAAGAAAATCAAATTGAGAACATCCTTTTTTGAGAATGTCAATTAAAAACATAATACTACCAAGTAGCTGTTACATTACCAATTTCTTGTGATCTTATCAATACTACTGTCTTCTATACAAGCAATATTAGGCTACAGAAATTGTTTGTTTCTTTGTTTGAATGCTCTAATCTCAGTAACTACTAATCTACCACTTACAAAACAAACTACCAATTACAAAAGTCTTTTGTCATTGCATGTTTTGTGATCTCTTGAGTGCCCATAGGCTATATAATTACCTCCATGATACTTACCAACTCCTGTTGATCCTGTTGATTCTTTAAATGCTGTTGAATAGCCTGATGCTGCCGCTGCAATGCTTGCTGCTGCAACTGCTGTATCTGCTGTTGCTGCAACTGCTGCAGTTGTTGTTGCTGCAACTGTTGCAATTGCTGCTGCTGTTGCTGTTGTTGGATTATTTGTTGCTGTATCTACAAAATAATGTTGTATTAACAAGTTGTCCAAAAAAATATTTGTTACTTTTTCTTTATCAAAATTTTTTAACCTAATTATTAAGTACTGTAATAGAAATGGAGTATTATTAAGTACTGTAATGGTAATAGAAATGGTGGTTTATAAATGTTGTCTATGCAAACTAGATTTTTAAAATGCTTTAGAGCAAGAAAGCTAAAACACTATTATAAGACAAAACCTCTTCAACGCTACAGTATTTTTCAATTAATTTTTTTTATCTGAACATATTTGTCGTAAAAAAAACAAAAACGAAACATTGCATGCAATTATTAATGTATTTTGATCCGATGGTGAGTGAACAATGTAATTAAATTAATTTTCTGAGGTTATCGATAAGTATTCATACTAATTGACTATAGTTCACATGTTATTTGATAGCTAATCTATGTCTTGTGTATTGCTGGAAAAATTGTTGGAATATTTCATGCCTCTTTTTTAAATTTCTTATATAAAATGAGAATAGCAAATGTTATTCAAATTAAATAATATTCTTGTTAGCGTATATGAAAATATAACACATAATAAAAAATTATGTGTTTTCTGCAGCGCATTTCCCTAGTTTGCTCCAATACACTTCTAATAACTAGGAAATAAGATTTAAGATATTAACAATAACAAAACTGAATGTCATATTACTAAAAATACAATTTAAGTGGACTATACGATGGATGGTAGGATATAAGTTTAATTGTAAATGAACATATGGATGACAGAAAAACATTTCTTACTTGAAGTTTATCATCATCTTCCTTTTGATTTCTGTATCTATAATCCTCCGCTTGGGTGTGACTTTCGGGCTCAGACTTAGGCTGCTTTAGCTCAGGCCTTCTAAATGTGTTATTCTGTTTGTCCAAGGCCAGCAAAGTATTTGCAGCTTCGTATTTATCCTCAGTTGTAATGCCTGCTTTCTGGGCTAAGGTTTCCAAGTACTGTAAAGGACGTTTCACAGGCTTCGCTGCAACTTTGCCCTTGTCCACTGGTGTTCCAGGTGACTGCTTAGGTACCGTCCGAGTTATAGTGATACTGTTCTTATTGAGGTCATCCTTCTTGTCATTCTTGGGCTCTAATGTAAAATAATTCTTCGGATAATTGTCTTTATCCTTTTCACCGTTTAAATTATTATTCTCTATTAATGTTATTGTTGTCGAGTTTGTTACTTTTAATGTTTTGTCTTTTGAGTCTTCTTTAGGTTGGACAGAGGCCCCCGAGCCATGAGTGGGAGACAGGAGCTGTGTGGGGACATGTTGGGAAACCAAATTAGCACTGGGAGCTTCTGGAGGATGCAATTGTTTTTCTGGGGGTTTTGTTAATTGTTGCTGTTGAAAACTTGGACTCTGTGGTTGTTCCTTGTCCTGATCTTTCTTCTTTTGGATGTTGTCTAATATTTCAGATCTAGAAACAAAAATATACAAATGAATAAAGCAAAATCCTTTCAAGAATTTCATTACACTAACGAGATCCAGGCATTCAAGTGCATTTGTTACCATAGTACCTGTAAATATCAGCCATAGCTCGGATGTCACTAGAAATATACTGTAGGATACTTTATCAGAATTGAAGTTTAAGGCGAAAAGGAAACCTTACATTTAACAACGTATCTAGTTTCATGACATTCCCAGGTTAGTAACAAAATGTGTATACATGACAACATTAAACCGTTTAATATTATTATTTGCTTGTCTCTACTCATGTGTTATAGATTACAATGGATGAACTAGTAAAAATCAATAAAAATATACCAAACAACTATCCGGATAGGAAACAAGGAAATTATGTACGAAACTGTCCATCAATGTCAATGTCAAAGTCACTTGGAAACTACAGAGTATATACAAGTAGTGATGCATAATTAAGCGTTTATTGTAATTCGAACAAAAATCAATAATGTCCTAGCCATGTTACAACATTTACTTCTTCTATATACAAATATGGATTTGAGTTTAGATTTAAATTTAGTTATTCTTAAATGCAAATGTATAATTAAAAATCACCCATTTTACGGATAACAGAACTCATGCATTTTTGTATTAGTTACAAGGTATTTAACCCTCTGTTAAGAATATCAACAAACATAAAATATAAAACTAAAGGCGCATACTTTTTAGTGTTCATCATACTTACCATGACTATAATAAATATAAGGTTATTACCACACCTATTTAAGGAAGAAACCTAAATAAAAACGGCTCGTCTGGCATTATTTCACAAGGGGAAGCAAAAAATAATGAAATGTGCGAAAGAGAGAGCATTATGCGAACACGTGTGGCATAAAAGAGAGGTATATAAAGCGCACTAGGGGAGTTGGAGAGCGAACCGGTTCTGCATGTGTGCAGACAGACGGAACCCTCCCCCCTCACTAACCGACCCTCGGGCACGAGAGCCCCACATTGTCGGCATTTCCCCGAAGCGTTGCAATAATAATACCAACTCCCCTCGAATAATAGATGATGCTTTTATTATTATGTATAGAGGCATTCTCAAAAGAAATATGTTGGTATAATTATTTTTTTAAATATCTCATATTATTAATTATTAATAAGTTTATATTTTTATTCTCTGAAGTGACATAAAATGCCAATAGAAGCATAATTTAGAACCACAATTATTTTTAATTTACCACACCAAGCCACACGCGACGCACTCAACCACATCCATTCGCAGCGATAAAGTAAAAAGTAACATAAAATACCTTTTGGTGTAAAAACCATAAGAACAACGTTCCATCGTTTCAAAATAAAGGGTTAACTGAAACGTAAGCGCCGACCCATGCGGCAGTTATTAAAGAAAAAACAAACAAAAAAGGTAAGGATTGAGACATTCGCACGGGTGAAAGTAAACACAACACTTATTATCGACGAAAACGACATACAAACACACTTTATCGACAGTGCGGTGCCCGTCTCATTGCAACAATAACCTCCTTTCCGAATGGCGAAACACAACTGAGGTAAGTGCGCGCGCTACCACCATCTCCCCGCACCCAATCTCTTTACCCCGCGCAACCAACGCTCTGCTCACCCATCGCCAATGGTACGCCCGCTGCCAATGCTAGCCTGTCATTGGTAGACTAGTTTTATGACCGTTCCACAAACAAAACCGGTTGCTAAGAACGGCACGAAAGGGCGCGAGGAACAAAATTAGCGTTTCTGCGTTATTATTATTACTTCTGCTGCTATCCTGCTTACGCTTGATGTTAAAAGCGAGAGAGAAGATATAAAATATTAGCTCTTCGCATCGCCCCGCAGCATACCTTTTTTATACTTTTCTCCAGCCGTTTCTGACTTGTGTAGTAATAGTAATTAAGTAATAAAAATTGAATATACTTACACATAATATACAAAAAAAAAACTGCATACGTTTTTCAAAAATCATAACAAAAACAGTACTTTATAAATACTTTTGTAATATTACTAAGATACCTAAAATTTACTAACTATAGATATCAGTTTCCTTTATTTTTGATTAATAATAATATTCGACAACATTTACGTACTTTGTAACTAAAATTTGCGCAAAATATTTAATTTTATCACGTCCCTTCGCCTATTCACTCGTTACTTGTATTTAAATAATAGACCCTTAACAGGGGATAAACCAGTTTACTTCGTCCTGGAATAAAATGAATAGATATTATGTATTAGTACGTTATAAACATTGAATATCGTCTGATTGGTCGTTGACTACGTAATAACGCGGCCCTTTCGTTTATCTATAGATGCAACACATACCTACAGCTACAATCTACATACTTCCTCCCCTTTAACAGAAATTGTTATAAAAAATATAATATAATATAGCGTATTTATATGGCTAACTGTAAGTTGTTAGTGTTGATTTGAATGTAACATTTACGAAATATAAAAGTAAGATTTCCCCAAAAATAGATTTTAAGTAATGTTGTTGTTGCTATTTTCACTAATATAGCTTGTTACCTACAATACAATTAACATTATAAAAATTTATAATAAATCCTTTTAAGTATCGAAATGTAATCTAACTAAATAATCGATAATTATTAATAATGATTACTTAATACTTCAATGGTAGGACTATAAGGGGTTGTCCATTAATCACGTGAGGCTTGAAAGGGGGGGGAGGGGTTTGATAAAAATCACGAAAATAACACAAGGGGGAGGGGGGGTGGTCTTAAACCTCACTACGTATCACCAATGGGGGAGGGGGGGTTAAAAAATGCTAAAAAAAGATCACGTGATTAATGGACAACCCCTAAACTTATTTCTGAAAGTGTGAGGAACCTAATGCCATCTCGATATTAACACGAAAACTAAAGTATACAATTCTTGTTATAAACATATCATAAAAGCGCCATCTATGGAGCACCCCTTTTGAAATAGACTTAAATTCTGTGTAATAGAATATTAAAAATCGAACAATAATTCAAACTAGCATAATCTGCAACTAATAACTGTAAATAATGCAAATTAACAGATTTCTCTAAAACATCAAACACAACAAGTCATTAAGTTTTTTTCTACAAATTTGGTATGGGTATTATCGTACCTACCTGGCATTTTGCGCGGGGATTCGTTATTCGGTATTCTATTGTATAGTCTGTATAATACATATAAGCGTTTTTGGTTCACCGTAAATAGTGCACTTATTGAAATATTTTTAAATATGGCGCCGACGGTAATTTTTTTAGGAGTGATGATGTTTACTGTAGGTACTTACAGAAATAGTTGTCGACAATTATTGTAGTATTGTTATTGACCATTCAACCATGAACTAAGCTAGATATAATATATTATATAAATTTTAAGTGTTCCTAAAATGTTGTTAACATCTAAGTGAAAACGCGAACCTAGTGTAAACTCGAAAGAGTGATCCAAATTTATATCAACCGATTTAAATTGTTAATGAATTAACAATGTTTTTAATCTAAATTTATATCTATATGTGTTTTAGGCTACCCATTAAATCAACAAGTATTATAAAGTCTTTGTTTTCAATATCATTTGGCATTAATAAGCGAAGATAAATTTTCCAGCGTTAACTTTTTTATTGATATAAGAAACTTTTTTATCAGCAATTACTATAAATAACAAATTTAAATAAGAAACTACATTTATAAAGTTACATATAACTAATTAAAAATCATTGTAATTACGAGTTGCTTGATTGTTGACATAGAGGGTGACGTCTTGAATTGCCTTGGAATCAAAACTTGCAGCTATGTCTAGGTTAAAGTCGCGATTCCTAATCCCTTCGGCTGTATACAATGCTAAAGTTGTTTGGGTACAAAAAGTTGAACCGCATTTTTTGTACGTCAGTTATATTGAGCTAGGCACTAAGGACTGTACTTGTAGTAACTAATTAGTAATTTGTGATAAGGTGCCTCAGCCATTTTTTATATTGTATACCATGGCTTCAATTACTAAATAAATTTTTATTCGAAACATTTTTGTCACAAAATACAATATAATATCTTTTTATTTTTAGAGTTAAAAAAGTTTCTTATTTAATAGACATTATGACTTCATATAGCTATATGTATTATCACTATAATAGTTATGTATCCAGTACTAAAAAATTCAATGTACAGAACCACTCAATATGCATTTTGACAATGGCTATATAAAATAAAGTGGTAATAAATTTAGCCCTAGTAAATATCGATTAACTTTCCAGGTAATATATTGTTATTGTGTAGAATAGAGACTTTTTTGTTTAGAAAAAAAAAACATGTGTGAGAGGGAGAGGTAGGAATGATCCAATGGCAAGACGCCATTTTTCATTTTTTGCTTCCGGCAGAGCCGCTACCTACCCGGCGTATATTGTAGGGTTGCATACGACTTGAACATCAATGGATGTAGAACTATTTTTTTGGGGAATAAAGAGGAGAAAATATATTTTAGTACAATATACAGATCGTAACATAAAAATGTTACGATATTGTGTTTTGAGAAAAATATTTATTTAACTTTTTCTAACAGCGCCATCTATAATTTATACCGAGAACTTTATATCGTTTGTCTACATCGGTAAATATTACGACTCAGCATACCATTCTACAGAATTACTTTGACAACAGATGGCGCTTATTTTAATGAATTAAAGATAACTTTAACTACTAATACGAGCTAGTGTACTATTTTGTATTCGCTAAATCCATAAATCGCTGCTGACAATCTAGCACTAAAATTAACATGTTTTTAAAGTTTATAAGGTAAATTGTATCTAGTATTACTGATCTACTTAGAATAACATCGAACTAATTCGGATAGGTATTGGGCCATCTCATGTTCTTTGTTATTGATTATAAATATTTTTTTATTGTACAGCAATTCATTTCATCTTCCGTACTATGTCTTAATGAATTATAATTTGAACTCTCATAGGAGACCTGCGACTCTGCAGAGGGAACATATTATACGCTGACAATGACTGTAGGCAACTAATCAAGTAATTAATACATCTCTCATTTGATACCGCACCAATAAAGATATAGAAGAATATGAAGACAAAATTTTGACATAAATATGCATATTCAGTGTTTCTCTAATAATAACGTAAGTCTGTCATCCATCACAAACCTAAATTCATCAAGCTATAATCATTAGAGAGAGTATCAAATATATTTATTATATCAAACTTAATATACCTACTTATACAATAGAAAAACATCGCCCTAGTGAAATCTAGGCCCGGTCAACCCTTTGCTATTTCAATCATTTGATTAAATTACTTACAAACAGCAGCTATTAGGTATATGGTACACTACGCGCGGCCAGGTTGCACACATTTGCAAATGGCATTTGTATATATAGACGTAATAATATATACCTACAGCATATTAGTTCTCCATTGTGAATAGGGACTAGGGCTAAACGGGAAGGGTAGGCCAGGGCTAACTTGTAAAATTATTGTATGATTAAGAAGGCCTCATCAAAAATGTATGGTTAATTTATGTCAGTTGTGCACAAATTGATGCTCAATTCTGAAACAGATGTGTATTTAGAAATTTTACTCAGACGAATGAGCAAATGAATTTAGAAAACCGCATTATTTTTGTACTCTAAAATTGAAATGGCTAGATACAAAAATTAGAGACTGTCCAAAACTTTTTCAATTATGAAATTCAATGAGAAGAATTGTTTCTGATAAGTTGCGGAAATTAAAGAGCAAGTCTGTGAACAATGGGCGCATTCTTTTTTAAAATTTTGCATTTTCTGCAATAGCGGTACTTTAATTATTTACGAACGTCCATGCACTATGTCTAGTTTTTCTTAACTCACGTAGTATTAAAGATACCTAAATAAATTTCAGATGCATTGCAGATGCATTGTAGAGCACATGTAATTATGTAGTTGACAACTGTTATGCAATAGGTAAGTTAAAATGTTGTCCTACCAACTACCATAACATTCAATAAACCTCTAGACAATAACACTCTAGTAGATACTTGATACGCTTAAGTAAGAAGAGTTATGCACATTTATTTACTAAAAATATCATAATACTGCTGGGACACAGGCCCCCTATGAGGGTTCAGGCCATAATCAGGCCGTAATTACTAAAAATATGTTATAATGATATCTGAGCGGATTTGGTTATGTGTACCAATGCTCGAAAAAGTAAAAGAAAACATCGTAAATAATCGACATGACCAAGAATCAAAAGTTCAAAGATATGTGACATCTGCCCCGCACTTGGCCAGCGTGATGGATTATGGCCTGAACCCTCATATGAGGCCTCTGTCCCAGCAGCCCTGGAAGGACAGATACTTGTATTGTTAAACAGTTCCCATTGCTTCACCCACTTGACCTGTGCCTCAGATTTGTATCTCCATGTGAACATCCAATGAACTGTATTAAAGTATACAGTATGATTGTTTCTACCTAAAATATAGTTTTGGTTAATTATAGTATCTTCAAATCCATATTTATGCAGTTCACCTAAGAATGGGGTATTAATAGGGTAGATCTTCTAGATGGTATAATCCGCTCTAAGTCACATTCCTATTATGTTGGGTAGACACAATTTTAACAATATTCTGTTCGACTCTACGGTTAAGTAGAGCTTCTGACGCTATATCGCTATATCGATTTACTCATTCCACCAATCGAAATCACCTTTCCATGTTTGCTTTGTAGTCTATCATGTTTCCGAAATATTTAACGTTGATTGATTTTATGCAATCTATGCATTTTATTCAAATATCTGGTAACAGCTTATACACATATCTAGAGGGGGCTTATAGCAAATTAGGGTGCGTATAAGTGTTCCAGGCGTACGGTTAAGGGCGGCAGATTCATAATAATGTGTAGATTTGTTTGACACGAGAGATAACATAACTTGTCAGTGCAATTTTGTGTTTATTGTTTTTCTTTAACGGGGACCACAACCTGTCGAAAGCACTTGGAAGAATCATAACTTGATCTCAGTAAAATAATAAGATCATCATAAACAGACGCTTACAGTAGAAACAAAAGAGATAGCATGTGTCAGAAGGGGACAAAAGAAATAACCTTTCCATAAATCGGTCGGTCGCAGTTTTGAAAACAATTTTGAAAACACAACAGTTTTGAAAACAATATTATGGTACCCAAATGACCTGGGTCCTATTACGACTTCGCTTCGCTTTGCTTTCGCTGACTGGTCTGTCTGTCTACCTGTGTGCCGGTCTGTGCGTCCACTTGTCCCCAGCATCTCATTAACTGTGACAAAGAGGACATTTTCAGATATGATGTATTCTGTTACCGCTATAACAACAAATAATAAAAAAATCGAGGTTAAGATGGAACTTTTCTTATTCATTTTTTTTTGCTTACGCTTTCTTGTACGGGAATCCTTCGTGTCACTGGTCTGACTCGCGACGATTCCACTCTTTTGATATTAAACAGTACAATACAAAGTAATAGAAGGAATCTTTGGATTGGATGATCGTAATGGCAATAATATTTACAGTATGTACGAAAATAAAATTTCAGTATAAATATACAGCATTTTAATAAGTTAGATAGCTGACCCGGCAATACAAATACTTCGTTTGTGCCCATTTACGTTTTGTCTCTTTTCATCTTGTGTTTACCCCATGTCCTTGGCTTTTTATCTATCTCGCTCAATCGCATGGGTGTTAGTCCATCGGCCAATGAACCCCACAGCTGTAGCCAAACGTCATATTGCATTGTTATTAAAACAGTAGAAATTATAGACAAGTCACCATAAACCATATTTTGAGCACTTAAGGAAAAACAAACAAAAAGCAGTCCCGAACGTTGTTTGTAAAATATAACTATAATTGTGAAATGAATGTTATTTGTGATTTCCTTCTAAAGAGCATTTAATTGGTCATGTTTTCTATTGTTTTATAACCAGACCTTTATACTGATATCTCATGTAGTCACCTATATGTATACAAGTAAGTAAGTATTAAGCAAAAAATAACAGCTATAAGTAGGTAGGAAAAGTAATTTATTAGATTTATCATTTTTTAGTATTTAACAAACAATAGAATTAGTATACCCAGTATCTTTGCAATAATGAGTAACAAATTTCTAACTGTATGTATAAAGAAGGTCGTTCAAACTTCAGTCTTAAGCCAAGCCAAAATACATATCTCCAAAAAAAAATTTGTAAGCTTAAGCTATCGAAGAATTTCTCAAAGCTATTAAGCTATATATATTTTTTTATATTTTCAAACACGTAATAATAATAAAGTAGAAAACGTTTTCTATCACCTGATACAATATTTTCCTTGTATATTCTTCAATCGTTTGTGGATGTTAGCGTTTAATATGCTGGCGTATACCTATACCTATGTTGGGTATCCATAGTCTCCCCAGCAAGGGCTGCATCGATCGCAGGGAAGCGACCCTCGTACGACGCACCCCCGACGTTACGTAAATCTGAGTTACGCTCGTAATAAAATGACGTAAAGGAACATTGACCGACATCAGGCGACTTTGAAAGTTTCCTTGTCTTCTGTGTCAACCTGTTACTTGGTATTTGATGACACGCGATAAACGCTTCATGAACGCATTTGTGACTTTTTCCATTATTATTTCTGATTTGTTTTAGTATCAACATCTTTATTCCAATGGGTATAGGAGCTAAATTACAATATCCTTTGCAAGGATAGATTACTATCGATAAAGATCGAAAATGGACAAACGGTTGATGGGAATATAATGATTTTAAGTTTGTTGAATTTATCTCCGCTTGGATTAATAACAAAATTAGGGTTTATTCGAGCGAATCCGGGGTGGGTAACTAATTTTTTTTAATTCATGTCTTGTTTGATTATACAGCGTAAAATGCGACATCTTCTATATAAAAATAAGTCGGATTTCCTTCCTGACGCTATAACTCTAGAACGCACGAACCGATTTCCACGATTTTGCATTCGTTGGAAAGGTCTCGGGTTCTATGAGGTTTATAGCAAAGGAAATTGGCGAAACGGAGTTCGCCGGGTTTGCTAGTTTTATATAAAAACTGCCTGTGATAAAGGAAAGTATTCTACTTAATTTCATAAGACATGAGAGAAAAGGCTTATTAAAATACAAACTGTAGAATGGTTACCTTATTAAAAAACATACAAAGCTTATAAGTTTTAATTAACACATAAGCCTTTGAGGACTTTTTCTAATGTCGAGATGTTAATGAGACGTAGATTTCTGAGCACCCGGAGACTCCTTAACATCTGGTTTCAAAGTTTAGAGCTATTTATTTATTTGTGACGTCATAAAAATGTAATTGCCTCATTTTTTTTAAAATGACTGATGATGATTGAAAATATTACTTTTTTGTTTTATTGGTAATTGTTGTCATTTAGTTCCATTTTCAAATCTGGGTGGTGTTTCCCTTCCCAGGAATATCTTTACCATTGATGTAAATAAATACGGTATGGGATGTCCACATAAGTACCAAATGGAAATTGAGCGGATCCATCCGACTACATTTATAAATACTTAAAGATGTAGTTTTTTATATTTTATAATATAATCAGATGAAAGGGACAGTAAATATTGTTTTTACCGTGCGCGAGCGGGCTAAAGTGTAACTCTTCATCAGCATATTAAAGGAAAATTTCGCACAGACAACGAATTTACACAAACAAAATGTATTCGAGAATGATAAGTGAAGTTTGAGGCTATGAAGGATTTACCAAAAAATTTATACTAAAAATATATGTAGGTACATATTATTTATTTTATAAAATCCAACCATTACAAATCTCGAAACAAACTTTACCCAAGAGAGTTTAATTCTTAATTTAGTTTCCGTCGCATGGACCCCGTTGCCGTGTGTTTTCCGGGGTAAAAATTATTCTATGTTCGTCTTCTAGTTCTAAGCTACCTCTGCAAAATTTCCAGTCAAATCCGTTAATCCGTTCTTGAGTTATAAGTAGTGTAAGTAACACCACTTTCTTATATATATAAGAAAGAATTTAGATATAGATATACTTTTCAACTTAATAAGATTACTTACTACCTAATAAAAGTGAGGCTACTAAGTCAATCAATTTTATTTAAGAAATTTTGTCATGTTTTTCTTAAATAAAAAAATAACAGTTTTTGGTACCACATCCCTATTTTTAATTAATTTATGAGATGGTAAATAAAAAAAACGATGGACGAAACGAAAATAAAAAATCGCAATTACCGCCGATTTTCATAGAGAAATAAGGAATCTTTGTAAATAATAAAAACCCAAGCACTTAGTAAATTGAATTTTTACATAAATTTTAACGTTATATAAATAAAGTGTAAAACCAATAGTAGCACATATTTTAATTATTATAACTATCATCTACTATTAACCTACAACTTTGCTATTGAACTTTTTTCCACAGAACTTAGTTTTGCCGGAAATCGAGAAAACCCGCTCTTTGTCCCTAAGAACCCCCGAACACCCACTTCCTGAGCTAGTTAGTGCTCATCGCTCGTAATATGTTATGTTTCCTCTCACTTTTGTTATATTCTCTTCCTTTTCTAATGGTGAAACCAGTCTACTATAAATTTTTATGTATCAAAAGCTTTGCACTTGAGAGCTATGAGATCAAATGAAAAAAATATGAAAACATTAATATTAAGCTATAAAGTAGGAGTGAGCTTTATGACTTTTTTAATAATGAGGTTGCATTTTTTAAATGACAGGGTTGAAAAATAAAAAAATAGTAATTACTGAAGTTATATATGTATTTTATATAGATTAGTTCAGTAAGGATTATTTTTTTATTCATGCTCATAAAAAGCTTTACGAAAAAACATCTTCAATGACATACCAAGTACAGGCCCTTTAAAACAACAGTTTGGCACAAGAGAAAATTAATACAGAATAAGAATAACATTGTAAAGAAATTCCACGGAAAGTGAACGTTGTTTCAAATGAGTTCGCACGTACTTAGCAATTATCTCAGCCATTTCGACAAAGCTCACAAGATTTCGCAGCTCGTTTGACAGGTCCTCAAGTTATAAAGGAAGCGCCGCGCGCGACACAGCAAGGCCAACGTCATGCTTGACCGCTTCAGTGCACATCATTCATTTGAACTGAGTGACGAAAATGCTTTTAGGGTTCAACGCTATATGACAATTTCATCAGAGAAAGAAGCGGTATACAAATCCATTTTATCACTTTTCTGTGTAAAATAAAAATGGGTTATTCTACTAACGGTTTCGCCTTGCGAACTAGTTATGTTTCTCACGATTTGTCTTTAATGCAAGTCAATATGAGCAAGAAGAGAGGAAGAAAGACTTGATGTTTCCCGTGTTGTTAATCGCTTAATGTTATCCAAACCTTAACTCCGGTTTGAATCACAAAACACACGCAACTTATTATTGTGTGGGACCTAAACAGTTAGCGAATAATTTGCTCTGTGTAAGTAGGTAAGTACTCTTTGATTGTATTCGGGTGCAAAACTTAAAAAATGTATCTACTGATATGCACAGATAAATATTAAGTACTAATCCCTTTTGTTAAATGCTCGGGTAAAAAGCAACAAAAGAAAACATGAATAACCCTCACAGAGCCTACTTTAATGACGCCAGTTAGCGGTTAACCCTTGAATAATTACTCAATGAGGCCAACTGACTGACCCGCTGCCTGAACCGAATCGTAATAACAATCGTACCAAAACTAAGCGTAAACTTTGTTACGTAACAATGGTTAACTCGGAAACTGTTTAACCTGGCAATATTGAATTGTAGATTGTAATGTAGTCGGTGTGAACTGTGAAACCAGAAACCTCTTAAGATTAGCTAATGAATTAGTCGAAGTGTTTTATTTAATACAAGTAACATAATATGACTTTCACTAGAAAGAGTTATTAGAACTTTTTTTTTTATATCGACTGTTATTTAATGTTTATTACATTTTCTCATTTAAAAGGATCATAAGATTTGTTTTGTATTGAGATTTATAGATTATAAAAACCTATTATTTAACCAAGTAATACACAAATAGCATTAATAATATAAAGTAATTTTTCTTAACAGAAACATTATCTCAAAATTAAATTCCCAAAAAACAGTAATTCTAAATAACATTTCAAGTAATTTTAATAAAAATGTAAATAAATAATTCCTCAGAATATTTAATCATAAAGAAAAGTCTTTATTCGACTGCGCCTAAAAGGCTACCTTTTTGTAATGAAGGTGTGTGTTTGTGAGTGTGTGTGTAGGTTAATATGTTATAGTTATATCTTTTCGGTACGCTCTGTAGTATAAACTGTCCGATAAATTGTAGCTTGAGACGCGTCTTTTGTATCATTTATATTGAAAAACATAATGCCTATATTTTGATTTTTTTTTCCGTTTCACATACATAGGCAGATTTTGACCATAGTCCCATCTGCTAGAAAGTGGTGACGCGGTATAAGTCATTTTTAACAGGGAAATAGATTCCCATTTTCCACACCATACAAAGTGCCTGTTAACCTGCCTCTTGAATGTTAAAAAAGAGACAGTAGGAATAAAGCGACAATGAAAGAGGAGAATATTAAATTGTCTTTGTAAAGCAATTCTTTAAGTTCGACAACGGATATACCATCTTAGCGCGTGGGCGAACTAAAGGTTCACCCTGGTAGTGAAATGCTCAAGGGTGTCCCCCCTTGAGGGGATCACGAACCTCGACTTGGGCTTTCGATGACGGAAGGGGTTGTAAGGATCGTACTCGAAACAACGGCAAACCTCATTTCGACGGCGAAGACTGTGTACGGACGCTATCTCGCTTCTATCGCTTTGGTGATTTCGTTATGGGAATCGATCAAGACGTATCTTGGTCATCTTCGAGACCGAGTAGGATCTGGTCGCGGGTAGTACGTACACTAACGGATTGGGATGGGATTAGGTCTTGTCGAAGTAACGTTCGCACGCCGTTCTTGCATGGGTAGAAGTTGGTAGTTCTAGGTCCCAATTTTTTTCCTGCTCGACTCCCAGAATATGTCGGATGCATATGCAGGTCGGATGAAGCATGATCTCCAGCTTCATATATTAGCGAAATAAACCTAAGTTAATTTTTAATTTTACCTTACCTTTATGACGCGGTCCATGTAATTCCAATAATACGGCCTTAGAGTTTAGGCCCCGCATATTGAATTGCAAGCCAGTTAGTCCACCTTGCGGTGAAAATCAAAAGATGGTGGTAAAAGATGGCGGCTGTCACAAAATGTCACATTAAATATTTTGCACATCTTACTCTATATATTTGCTTATACTAATATTATAAATGCGAAAGTTTGTAAGGATGTGTGTGTTAGTTGCTCTTTCACGCAAAGTTACTGAACCGATTGCAAAGAAATTTGGTACGTAGACAGCTGGACAACTGCAATAACATATAGGCTTTTTATCCCGATATTTCTACGGGATACGGACTTACGCGGGTGAAACCGCGGGGCGCAGCTAGTATATAATATATATAAGAATACTATGCTTCTAATACGCATCATAGTGAATCTTTCCAGGATTAAGGTAGTTTATTGCGGAAAACGATCGACGATTATATAACGCTTTCCTAACAATCTCCATGGGCAAAAATCTATACTATAATAAAAATGGTCGGGGTCAAATTCTATACATTGAAGATATTTAGATTTTTTTTTTGCTGTCGATACTGAAATATAAAATGAAATTTAAAAAAAATTGTCTGTCTGTCTGTATCTCGAATGAGAATCACGCAAAAACTACTGAACAGATTTGATGAAACTTGGTATGGTTATAGCACCTACTCCGACGGAGGATCTTATTTACTTATCATCCCGGAAATCGATACGGTGTTTGAGGGTGAGGGGTGAAAGTCAATCTAAGTATTTATTGACAAAAGCGACCGCGAACGTGACAATACAATAAAATCGTCGTTGCGACCTCAAAGAATAAACAGGCAAATAAACAAGTTTTGGTTTTTTATAATATAAAACTAGATTTAATAAATATTTCTCTATAACATTTACTTTATAATCGCGCTAGTGGACCCCAGCCCAGTTCGCTGGGCAACCAACAATATAATTACGTGTTTTACCTTAAAGCGAATTATGAATAACGCAATAAGACAGAAATATAGATAAGTATTTCTGTCGCGTGGTCAATGGAAATTCTAATGTTAATGAGATGATTCAGTGGTAAAAAGTAGCCCATATGTACATCTAAGCTTCTAATTAACATCACACAAAAAATTCTGAAACGTAATTATATAAATAAATATAGTTCCATTGCTACGTAAAAAAAGACAACCGAATAAAGTAACATCCTTTCGTATTTATAATATCAGTTAGGATAGCAAGGATGTTACTTACTCAAGAGTAATGTGGTTACCATTTGTTGAATAATTTTGTCTCTTTCATTCAAATCATCTCGGAAATTGCCCCTTTTAATTCATTCCATGTATATAATACTAGCGGTCCGCCCCGGCTTCGCCCGTGATTCTTATATAGCCTATAACCTTCCTCAATAAATGGGCTTATCTAACACTGACAGAATTTTTCAAATCGAACCAGTAGTTAGTAGAGATTAGTGCGTTCAAACAGACAAACTCTTCAGTTTTCTAATATTAGTATAGATTAACGACGCCAAAAAACTGTCTTGTGGTTCTATAGCGAAAAAATTTCATGGATTTAATGATTATCTAAGACTAGGTAGCTTTTGTTCTTCTTGAAAGAGCTGCCCCAAGGCTTTATTTACGTCTCCTGTCCAGAACAGATCGGCTGCTACAAAGAGTGCAGGATGCGTAACGCTAGCAGTAGTACTATAGTAAGTATTCCATCATGTAGTCACGTCACGCCATTCTTAAAGAAGCATCACGCTCTTTTTAAGCTCAAAGCGAGATGGAAACCACATATGGCTTCTTTGCATAAGATTGATTAGACCCGTACGCTACCCGTACCCGTACGAGTAGATACCTGTAGGAAAAGCTTATCTGGACAACGGGCAGTCGAAATGTTGCATGCAAAAATTACGCTCAGCTCATAGATCTTCTAATTTTAAAGGCAGCTTCCGCTTTGCAACCTCATAAATATGGAACGACTTGCCCCTACTGGTTTATAGGCTATTGATGAATATAAGTATGTATAGAAAACATCTTATAAACTACTTAAATGATGAAAGGCGAAGGTTGGATAAGTACTAGTGCTGTTTTATTATATTTCTTTTAATTAAATCCAGCACCAGGCTCAAGCCTAGCCAAGCAAAAGCTGAACTAGATGCCTTTTGTAGGTAGTTACATTAGGTCACTTTTATTACGTTGTTTTGTTAGGGATTAAAGCAGTTTTTTGTTATCTTCTTTTTGTCGCAATGTTTCGTTCAATAAATGTTTTTCCTTTCTTATCAATTGTAAAACTTTATTAATTACCATTTAAAATATACCTTCCTTATTCATGTCAGATAGGGACTTCCGTGTTTACTGTGACTAACTTGTGTTTTAAAGACAATAATATTGCTGGCAAGCATAATCTTCACTTACCCAAAATTTCATAAAATTGGTCCAGCCGTCTCGGAGCACTTTAGTAACTAGCACCGTAACGCGAAAATTTTAACACGCTTATATTAGTTTCACAGTATGTTTGTATGAAAAATTGAATTTGAAGGAGTAGGTTCATTAGGCACGAATTTGACCCATTTCATTCACATTCAGGACAGATTTCATTCAAATTTTGTAGGTACACTTATCTTGATAATTATTGTATTGTAAGTTGTAACCGTTCCATTTTTACAATACAATAATTTGATGAGTTATTTGATTATCCTGAATAGAATTGCCGGGTTTAAATAATTTCCTTTTAATTCCCTAATAATTTCCTTTGTAAACTCTGTAGATTTATATCATTAAAGCGTGTTCGTTAGTTTATTTTAACTATATTTATTATAAGATATTAGGTATACGATAGTCTCAAATCAATTTGAACATTAACTCCGTATCAGATCTGAGATACAAATCTGAGCATCATTCAACTATTTTCTGAATATCTAAAAAGCCCGTCAAGGTTGCTATCGTGTAACTTTAAAACGCAGTCCATTCAATGCACAAAAGTACCAAAACTTTAAAAAAAAACTGTTTAAACTTTTGATTAATTAAATACTTCTAGCTAACGACTCGTACTTAAATTTTGAAGCGCTGACAACAACGGCTAAGTTATATATAGTGTCCATGAAATTTCAAAAGTCTTTAACTTCAGTTCAGTTCTTGTTCAAAAATTTATAATAAGACTTTTTATGAGCAATTTTGTTGCTGTGAAAATGCCGCATACCAATGTACTTTTAATTGTTCGCTCTAAGTACATATTTACAGCTTAACTTGTTCTGGCGTATAAAAATACTAAAAAAAAATTGCGGCGTTGTCATGGTAGTCATATTTAAGATTAAAAACAGATTTAAAATTTGTTTATTAAAAATAGATTTAAACTGTCATGATATGAATGACAATATAATCTAAATTCAGATTTTATATTATTTTGAGGCTTTCTCTTAACACGCATCGGTCCTGAAGGCTCTGTGATTGTATCATAATGTATCATATTATTACTAATCCCCTTTAATTACTTGTTGTTTCAAACCACCAAGTTTATTCATTCAAATATTTCACTATACCTAATGTCAAAACTTATTCATTTTGTCTAAGTCCTCCTCACTTTAAATGCACGCAACTAACAGGCATAGTTTCATCGTCTTACATAGAACATTTGATATTCTCTCTACTTATAAACTACAAACTTACAATACATGCTTCGATATGACTTTCAATTCAGTACATCAGTCAACAACAAAGTTGAGAGCAAGGTGGGTAGACCATTTACAGCCACAACCCTTTGAAAGCCTAGTTTTTTAAAGATGATAAAAAGATATTAAGCATTTAATGTTTCGCTTGTAAGAACTCAATTTTTAAGATGAACGACTTATTTATAATCTTGGTTTTTTTAGGATCCTGTATCTTGCAGGGCCATTTGTGAAGACCTAAATTGAATTACTTTACATTAATAACATATTTAATAAATAATGACATATCAGAAAACAAAGCACTATTTAATTATTGTTTCCTTCGTTCATCCAGTTAACAAACGAAATAAAAGTGTTGTCTTTTAATGTGGCCCTGTGCCACCCATCTTAATATGTGGTTTTAAAACAGGATTTAATAAGTTGATACGCATTGTTTATCTACTATTATCCTGTTCTGAATACATTGGTTTAGAAGAAGATAAGAAACACAGGAGAACTAAAAGTTCGGCCGTAAAATTGAGCCGCTAGTTTACGCGAATTTAGGTTTAGTATGACAATATTTGACCACTTTTGAATGGATAATATTTATGTACCAGTTCTAGTTTTTCGGCTAAGTTATAGCTGAAATATGTTCGTAATTCATTACAGATTTATAATCCTATAATAATCCTGGTCATAGATTTATACAACATAGGAATAGTAGTACCTGTACTCTAATAACACACGGAAGTTAATACGTCCAAGAAATATGGTTTCTTAGAATCAATTCTCTTCGCATACTATGCATAATGAAATGAAACCAGCTCGTCTTACAAACTGACAAAAGAATACACCGCGTTTTTCTAAGAAGAGACTCTGACAAACAGGCAACACTTTTCTTTAATTTTTCGGAGAAATAAAAAAAATGTAAAAAAAATAGCTCTAATACTGATTTAGTACCTACCTACCTATCTCCTTATTTACATTTTATTTTGCATAAAAATTTAGAAAAAGGATAGATAGTACAGCATTTCTATGACTATTCATTGTCATATACATTTTGGTTTTGAGGAAAGGTGTCTCCTCAAATAAGAATTTTTAGGCCACTCACCTAAATTGAGTGTGCACCTCAGTGCGAACTTTCAACAGCTACAATAAAGCTGGATACTTAAAATCAGAAAGTTATGATGTCTATTTACATCTTATTAATGCAAGATATGTAGTTTAAACATAGATCACAATAACCTTCAAAATTGTAAGGATTAAATGGGATTAGTAGGTATAGAAAATCATTACAAACATGATCAACTGTCGAGTCGGTTCCATGTTCAGGCGCGTATTTCCGAACATATTTGGGTGTAACAAAAGACGAGCAGGTAAAGGACCCATCCAATAAAAAAACCCGTATCTAGCCACTCACAAATTTGGGTAGTGTTCTACGATTTGGCAACGTCGCTGTCACTTGTAAGTTTCGTCGGGTGAGTCGAACGGCAACGTCGCCTGGGTCGGAATCCGTCAAAGCTAGCCGGTTGCAATGTAATAATAATTTTTGTTGAGTGTAACGTACTGTATAAATGGTTATGCCATAAGCATAAGGACGTTCAGTCCGGTTTTGTAGACTAAACAGTAGGTGTCCCGTGTCAGTCATTCGCACGGTGTGATCGCAACTTTGCCGCGTGCGTGTTTGAAGAGTAAATTTTTATTTGTGCACATAACAGTACCGTGATTTTAGGAGCATTAGCTATTCGTGTTGATCAACGCCTTCATTTATAAAGTGATAGTGTACCTAGTTTTAACTTTGGATGTATTTATTATTATAATATTAGAATTAAAATTATACTTAGCACCCGGTTTTAGGAACCGCGTGAAATATCGGATCAAGACGTATTGTTATCTACATATTTTTTTTTATTTACATTTTACAACCTTACATTTGTTGCAAAATTTGCATGAATACCCTCGACGTTTGATTTACTAATATGTATTAAAAAGTTGTGAATTTTTATTTTGATTTTAGATTTTTGCTTATTATTTACACTTTAACTATTAAACTATAAACCATCAATTTTTTTTCAATTATCGAACACCTCTGGAACATAGACCTAAGTAATGTTATGTTAAGCAGAACAATCAGTTAACACAAATAATAAAATGGAAACTGTCGTTGTTTATAAAGTTTCTAATGAAGTATCCATTAAAGCTTTTCCGTGATAAAAATGTGGTTTTCACTTTTAGTGAAATTTAACAGCACAATTAAATTTTAATGAAGGTTTACTTATCTACCTGTCTGCTTTTAGTGAGTCCGTCAATGACGTCCGTAGTCATAAAATTTGTTATTTTGAACGAAAGCGTATATTGAACATACAATAATTGAATTACTTTATGAAAATTTTAACCGTTTAACCACAAATAATTAAATTGGGAAAAAAAATTGTTATCTCACACAGTTACACAGTTACAGTACAGTTTATTGAAGATGTTTTCTGAGTAATTACACTTTATTCCGTCGGATGACAAGGTAGCTATTTATCGCTTCTTTATTAAACCTGGTTAAGTTCATTGTTAATTATTAATTGTCCTCATAAAACTACCAATACTATTATTAAAAAGGAAAGATTTGTAAGTATAAAGATTTGTAAAGATAAAGCCACGGATAAAGACGGGGCGAACGGCTAGTCTTCTATAAAATTTTTATTCAGATTATTCATTTTTAAATAAAATATTATTAAAATTTATTTCAATCCCAATTCGATTTCAATAAATGCCAATAAGGAATTGTGCTTCATATATAGGTATTGAATTTTCTAGCAGGTAGAATTGAATTCTTTTCTAATGAAAATTTCTATAGATATGGATTTACTCGTACATATATTTAGCTCTGGAATGTGTTTATACATAAGTACACAAAACAAATACTTGAACAAATTATTGTTGTGATGAATAACAATTCACATTAAATAGGCGGGTTCAATATGATAAACACGATTTTAACTTTATTGTAATGAATATAGGGTACTTATTTAATTACGTAGATTTGTACAAGTAACACTACCGTTAGCTACGAAGAGTGAGATTACAAAATACATCCTACATTTAATTTTTATTCAGTTTAATAAAACAAAGACATTTTTTCTTCAAATTTTACTGTATATGAGACATTTGCAAATCCGAGACATAGGTTCAGTAAAACTGCCTTTAACAATATATTTTCAATATCTAAAAATACTGTCACATTTGTTTAACAACCCAACCATATCAGTGTAGGTTGTTTTATCTGTGCGGTTTCCACTATACATATTATAGTATAGTCTGTAGCGTACACTCGTGGCTAAAATCAATAAGCAGTCTCCATGCGCCCCTCATCTCTCATGCTGGGGATAGGTGAGGCTGAGACATTTGGTTTCGGAGCATTGTGACCCTTGGCGACTTGGCAAAAATCAATAGCAATGAGAAGAATGAACCCTACTTATGAATTAAAGAAAAATCATTTCAAAAAGCTAGCCAGGTAAAGAGAAATTGGACTGTGTGTGTTTCACACGTTCCTTTAAAGCTGGTGTAATGAGAATTGTTTAATATTATTTGTTAATGAACAATAAATGTATTACGTTCATTAACGAGCAGGTTGTTTTAATAAAGCTTAAAAAAAAAACATTATTTATTTTATCTTTTTATCATATGTGGATCATTACTTATAGCTATTTTATAAGAACAAATATAAATATTTTACACATACATACACACATATTTTAGACCTAAACGCAATACGCTTATTTCGCCTCAGAGGTTTAAGTCTACCTATTATTAAGTACTTCAGTGGTTACGTATCTTCCACCTTTTTATTCATTATAGTAAAATTGTATTCTCATTATATATTAAGCTTGAAAGTAAAAACAGGACAGGTGCTAAAAATTACAGAAGATTTAAATTTTGTCAAAAACTCAATTCACCCCACCCTCTTTGGTGAACCCTTTTTTAAATGCCAGATCTCTCCTATTGTAAGGGATAATAAAATAGTAAGGGCAAATCGACGCTGTGGAACACAATAACGGGAAGTTTAATCTTCCTCTAGACTAGACTTTAATACATGAATACTGAACCTTTATCATAGTTACTTATTTTTTAAATTTGAATAAAAACCAATACCGAACTAGAATTTAACATGAAGTAGGTCTTTGACGTCGATCATCTGCTCATGTATAACTAAGCGTAGTATAAGAATAAAACACCTGGGTACAAACAATAGATATTATTATATACATTGTTAGCTGCACAACAAATACAACCTACTATATATATATACGTAGATATAAGAAGTAGTACTTAATAAGTAATGAAGGCAGGGCGAACCGTAATTAATATAATAAACCTAATGCTTGTTCTGAAGTAATTAATATATTATATTATTAAACATAAACTTTTAGCACTTTTAGCAATTGCTACTCAGAACAAATAACGGCAACATGTACGTATCCTATCCTACTAATCCTACTAATATTATAAAAGCGAAAGTTTGTAAGGATGTGTGTGTGTGTTTGTTACTCTTTCACGCAAAAACTACTGAACCGATTGCAATGAAATTTGGTACGTAGACAGCTGGACAACTGGAATAAATATAGGCAACTTTTTATCCCGATATTCCTACAGGATACAGTTTTACGCGGGTGTAACTGCGGTGCACAGCTAGTTATAATATACACCTACCACCTCTATACTTGGACTTTATTGTGATGTGGATAATGCATTCTCTGTCACTACTTTACTGATTTGAAAACTTCTTTCAATAGAAGCTTTGAATAAAAAATTTGATGAGTGCTACCATTTTTCGGTTTAGCCCCAACGGCTCGGGAGATAGTATTTAAAATTATACTACAAATTACAATTACCTAATTATTAAATAAACTATAATTTCTGCCATTATAGAAACACCTGTACAGTAAGTTTTTCCTACAGTCCATGAGACAACGTAATAGCCTAAGTAAAACAAAGTCTCGACTCCTCTGGAGCAGGTCAAATAATGGATAGGTTAATTTGATGTTGCTAACTAAGTAATTATTTATTTACCGACAATGAGTTGAACGTCTTTCTAAGTTTTACTTGCATATTATTTGTTGTCATGGTCGTAGCATACGTCGGCATGTCGAAGTATCAAAAGTTCAACGACATGTGTCATCTGCCAAACCGCACTTGGCCAGCGTGGTGGATTATGGCTTGAACCCTCTTAGGAGGCCTGTGTCATAGCATTGGGAACATATATGGGTTGATGACGATGGTCGTAGCCAGGGGTCTAGGGGATTCAATGATCACAAGAAAATATTTTGTTGTGTGTCAGTTTTGGTCGTTGAAGCCCATCCCCCAAAACAAAATCTGACTAAGCCCATGTAGCTTTCATCTTCTCATCGCAAAACTCTTGTAAGATCCAATATTTACGAACGGTGCTAGTAACTTCGCATTTAGTGTGAACAGGTACCCAAGTACCAAAACAATTTGTATTCAGAAAGGGTATTTTATTCATGACTAGAGACTACGTTTACGACCTTCCTCTCGATCTGATTTTAAAATCGTTCATCCAGTTTCAACCTATAGATAGTATGAAGCGATTGAAACATTTTTTTATTCCGAATGAATAACACATTCTTTCGTTTGTTTCTTTCTTTACATTAATTTCATTACGTCGCTCTTAATGTCAGCCCTCGTGCACTTAACGATTGCTAAAAAGAAATTATCAACCGGTGTAAAATGAATAGGCCCATTTTACCAATTACGAGATACAAAGGAGGCATGGAGGTCGGCTTGTCGCCATACGCGAGGAATTCGCGGATCGTATGGCAAAGTGCTAAATGAAGGCTAAATAGTCTATGTGTGGGTGCTTTTCGGATTTGCCGTTGCCTGTGTGGGTAAGGCGCGATGATTCACCATTTTTTCCTCGATCTTATTTGTTAGCCCATCAAAGGACCTACATAGATCAATACAGTGCAACCTTAATATAACGTACCTCAATATAAAGATTTCCTCTATTTAACAAATTCTTCGTAATCCCCTTGAATTGTCCATAAGAGTCAATGTAAAATATCCCTTTACATTACGAATATTTCTTGCGAACAACCTCTTTATAACGAATTTTTAACTATCAAAAAGTTAAGTTATTAATAAGTACCTCTAATTAACGAATTTCGTCAACCCAAAACCTTTATATAAAGTGTAACCAATGTAATGATTCTTAATCTCATAGTATGTGATTAAGAATCATTACATTATAGAGATATAGGTATGTATTTAGAAAAGTGCGTTATCATTGCTCGAGTGTGGTCAAGAAATGTGGCACCGCATGACAGTGTCTATACGATAGGGTAGTCTATAGAGTGTATAATAAAAACCCCAATTGTCGACTATCACTGGTTCTTTCTTTTCAGCCCTTTCGTGATGCCTACATGGCATTTTTATTGACTAGTTTACACAACGGTTTGTGGAAATGAAAGTGTTCTGTGCATCGATATATCCACGCATAAAATATTATTTAAGTCATATTGTTTACTACCTAGTACTACACAATTGGACGAACGGATCAATCGATTGGTACATTATGTTTTATAAAATATGCAGCAGCCAGCGACAGGGTCTCCCTAAGTTTAACAGATTTTGCGTCAGGCGGTTCCAAGACACTAAAAAAGTGGCAATTTTGCTGGCTAAGTACAAACATAACTATCAAACCGATCATTTAACAAGAGAGAAATCTATAACGCAACGGTAATATATGAGCAGGTATCTACCACCGAGTTTTGTTGCTGGTGATGGCTTACTATCAGGAATAAATACCACAAGCTCGGTTGCCCGCCTCTAACATAAAAAAAAAATTGTTGTCATCATAATGAAGAAGTAGGTACCTAATATTTAAAATAGGAAGAATTAAGAACAACATTAGGCCACGTTCTTCGTAATATGATAAGAACCTACCTACCTATGATCGTTATCTATTAAATAAAAAAAATTCGTTAGTATTCATGTCTGTTTCCATAGAATGCTTTTTGAATTCGGACATTCTGTTCATAGGATAAAAGAATGCTGCTATTTTAAAACACTTTCACGCGTCAAAGCTTTACACTTTAATCGCAGCATGAAACGCGCGAACGAGGGAATCCAGTGACATGCGCAATATTTTTTATTATTTTTTATTTCGGACCAACTCCACCGAAGCCGGTGCGAGCCATTAATGTCATAAGTTGACTTTCAAAAATGTAAATATTTGGGAACAGTATTTTGAGGGATGTTTTGCTTACTTTGCTTGATCATAAACATTTTTTAAAGATACAGTCATAGATGTATTTTTTATTTGATATGTTTTATTTATGTGTGAAGAATTATAAGATTTTTTTTTTGCATTAGATAGTAATAAATAGTCATATTCTTAGGCTTATTACCACTGGTCGCGGACGAATTTTAATCAACTCCCGTGGCCCCTTCACTTAAGTGGCTCGACGGAACACAGTGGGGTTTTGGTCGGTAGGAATCCGACATAACCCACGGATTTATCTCCGGAGGCCGTGGGTATCTATACAAGATTTCCCCACGTAAAAAAAAAAAGGCTTATTACCACTGGTTAGGTAGAGATTTGGTCGTTACATGAGCAGCAATGAAAGAACTAAATTACTATACATATAAAAGTACTAAATAATGTATAAATATTGTTTGATTGAATTATTTTAAGCTTTCCGCCCGTGACACCGCTCGCCTGGTCTACAAAGTATCTTCGTTGACTTACGAAGAGCAGTTTGACATTTTCTACAACTTTAGATGCGTATATCTTGTCTACTATATATTTTATCAAGAAAATCTATACTGTCTATCTAATCCTGTATTTCGTTTTTAGACTTTCAAATGTAACATTTAATAACATATTCGAGAAATTATTTAACTCTCAGTTACAATTATAGATTACTAGCTGCGCCCCGAGGTTTCACCGGCGTAAGTTCATATCCTGTAGGAATATCGGGATAAAATGCAGTATGTTATTTCAGTTGTCCAGCTATCTACATACCAAATTTCATTGCAATCGGTTCAGTAATTTTTGGGTGAAAGAGTAACAAAGACACACATCCTTACAAACTTTCGCATTAATAATATTAGTAGGATGTTTACCCCTATTTTTTTAATAAAATGTAGTCTGTAAGTTTAAAACGAATGCTGGTATATCAATATATAAAATTAATTATAAGCGTGTTCTAATATACATTTTAAATTATAATATTAAGTAGTTATAAGCAAAATATATGTAGGTACAATACGCTTTTATCACAGAACAATAGTGGTTCAAGTTTTCCTCTATGTTGGCTAAAACACAATCGTCCGCTTTGTATTAAAGAAGGCATATGTTTGCTATGCTGGTTCTTATAGGCAGCAACCAGTATATCTCCTTATTTCACTTGCAAAGTACCAATTAACTATGGTCTTCTACAATCATTACGATACTGTGCAGTCTATTGAGACAAATATATAGATACTTACAAGTAGATAAAATTCTTGTATTGTTATCGTTACTTCATTATTTTAGTCTCAATTTAATTCGGAAAATTATTAAGCTAATAAAATATATAATATCGAGGTACTATTACAATCCCTAAATCTAATTAAAAAATTACGTATAGTAGGTTTGTATTGATTATTTCTTCCATGAGGAAATCAAACTTATTTTGCATAAGAATAGACCCGAAACATAATTTTAATAATAAAAAATGTAGACCTATCAAATATTTTAAGGGTGGTTGCCAAATGAGCTGGTGCGTCGCCTGATGGTAAGCGATTAACACTTCCCATAAATATTTGCAGCGGCCTTATGCCTCTGCAAATGCATTGTCAACTTTGTAGGAAACGAAAAAGGACAGGATTAATGAGAGGAATAAAAGAAGGGACTGGGAAGGGTAAGGAATTGGTCATGGGTCTACCGGCCGCCCCCACTCATCGTACAAAACACAATGGAAACACGGTAGCATTTGCAACTCATTCCGATCCTCTGTGTGTGTATGTGTGGTACTTTACCCGGTGTGAGCTAGCTGAATTCGAGCCGAAGCGCGCTCGACGCCCACTAATATAAAGCAAAGAAAAACGATCTCTTTGTTAACCATATTATCATATTATCGTCTTATCTTTATGCCTTTGATCGGTATCGAGATAATTGCTCACAATCATTTGGAATACTGATGAGCGAAAACTTTCATGAACCACGGAACGTACGATGAAATTTAAACTTTTTTTACTTATAATGCTGACACTTCAATATTTATGAAGAGTATGTAATATATGATAAACACTCAAATAACAAATACTCTATCTATCTACTTACTTCAATATGTAGTGACTACATTTGGCCAAAATCAATCACCTAATATCAATTAAATGTTCACAATGTAATGTATGTAATGTAATGCGTTATGTATCATAAAATCATTCTAGATTTTTTTGCCTTACCAATAACAAATAACAAACAAACAAATAATAAAACGCTGACATCGATACATGAGATATATCGATTTCAACGTTTTATACCCACAGGTATGTGTTTTAAACACATTTTAGTCAACAAACAACGCACCGACCACGACGAACTAAATGCAAGACGCGATGATTTCATTCAGTAACCACATTGTAGTAAGTTCATAGGTCTCATCGGTTATGTAAACATTCAATGCTATTAAATAATCATAATTAAAGCACAATTTTACCATGTTTCTACTAGATTTCATATAAATTAGACTTAATTGACTGGAAACATTAATTATCGATATCACAAGACACAAGAGAACGGCAGATTTTAGGGTAATTTTCTGAAATTTGATCGAAACATTATCATATTTTCATTGTTATTCTCAGACTATAATAATATTTTAATACTGCGAAAGTACTGGAAATATTACAAATCAGTGAATATAATATCTCTTCTTTTCTTACAAATCCACTCGTTATTCTTTTATTTTATTAAGGTAGCTTTCGGAAGGTTAATTAGAATTAATTTAGAGGCAACAACACAAAATTATTATTATTGGTTATTTTCTTCAATTTCACAGTTAAAATAAAAGAACACAAGCAATAGATATAATTGCAATTAGCAGAATTAGGTATTGGCATTATACATACATATATCATAAAATAATCTTATTAGAATTTCTTAATTAAGTAGTTATCAGGTATCATTTTAATGTATTAATAATGGACTTAAGCATGTGTACATAATTAATTATAGTGTGCCACTTATTAATAACTAGCGGTTCGCCCCGGCTTCGCCCGTGATATATATATATATAGCCTATAGCCTTCCTCAATAAATGGGCTGTCTAACTCTGAGAGAATTTTTCAAATCGGACCGGTAGTTCCTGAGATTAGTGCGTCCAAACAAAAAAACAAACCCTTCAGCTTTATAATATTAGTACAGATATCTGAGTAAGCATTTAAAGTCACGGTATTTGAATTAATTCCTTATATTTATCAATTTTTTTCTTTCATTATTTCTAGAGATATATCTACCTACATAAAGTAAGGTATTTACATATATATATATATATAAATTAAATATATGACATATCCTCAAAATGTATATACAACTTTGTGGCAGTCGAGCACGCTTCGGCACGAATTGGGCCAGCTCGCACCGGGGAAGTACTACAGCCCCACAGAAAAACGCACTGTACGAAAAATAATAGCTTGCTATTGTGTTTCGTACAGTGAGTGGGGGTGCCGGAGGCCTATTTCCTTCTCCTAGCCCTTCCCAGTTCCTTTCCTTATCCCTTATCCCTTAAAAGAGGGCAGCGCATTCTCAGAGTTCTGAGCCCATGCGAATGTTCATGGGCGTGGTGATTGTTTACCATCAGGCGAACCACCAGCTCAGTTACCCGATTTGACAAAAAAAAAAATATATATATATATATAAAGGTAAAAATTGAAATGAACGCGGGCAGGTCAAAAAGAATTAAATGATACCTACAACGTGCACTTTATTTGAAACACTTGTGTACCAATGAATAAAATTATATGATATACATATGTAATTACTAACTTAAAAGTTATCTTATACTTTTAATCTGATCTGAGTATCTTTGAATTGAGCGTATGTTTCTTATATCACTTGTCCATCGAATTTCCACTGCCTAGTACCTACTGATAACTTTGTACAATGAATAATTAGAACCGTTTGACTAGGACTCAAATGCTGAATAACATCCTGGATATTAAACACGTGCTATATTTAGCTACGGTATCTTTCAATTCCAATGTTATCGCGTAAACACAAACTCACACATTTGACACACTGAATTTAATATGGTCAACGTAATGAAATTATAATTCATGAGCGGTCATAAGTGGTGGCCTGACCGCATCGAAACCAAATCTTTGTCATTGCAATGAGTTCTTCCTACTAGAATTAGTATTATAGTGTGGGTTAGATTCAATTATGAATGGAATAAATATGAGATTTATATGAATTACTAGCGGTCCGCCCCGGCTTCGCTCATGGTACTTATAGCCTTCCTAAGAGTAGTGCGTTCATACAGACAAACAAACTCTTCAGCTTTACAATATTAGTATAGAAGCATAGATACTTCGGAACAATTATTTATTAATTAGTTGTACGTATATAGCATGAATTATGTGATGCTAAAGCTTATAGCGCATGTTTTTCATGCATTAAAAAGCATAATAGCTACTTAACAATAATTGTAATTGTTAAAGTTTGAACGCAATTATACCAACGAGTAGAATAATAACAGCTTTTGTTTACCAACGATTTAATAAACAAGACTGCACGTACATTGATAAAGGTCGCTCTCGCCACACACAGTGATCGCGTAATTCCTCAAGTTCAATGACACCATTGACCGACTTGTAGGAAGGTATAACTAACGCCATCTCTTATCTCCGTTCGAAAATGATAATTACATTACAAGTTAGCTACTCACGTGAAATGACGTCCGTCTGTCTAATTGACACCTTTGTGATATCCAAATAAATTGCACATGCACACACTATTATCATAGACATTTGTTGACAAACAAACGACGACTCATGCAAATCGAGTCCACGACACAATCCTAAGCAAGGGCCCGGGCTGGACTGCCCGGGTAGCGTTGCGGTCCTTTTCGTTCTTAGGGCCGATGTACAGAGAGCCCAGACATTGGTTGTTGCAAGCGCCAATCACGAGGCTCGCTCCGCTTCCTCGCCACTGGTTCAGCAACACCGTGCTAAAAGCGGTGGGGAAATACGACACACTAATTCGCCTTCATTTGCTAATAATATCTTCATGACAATAAAAAAACACTAAACGACATTAATTTTGACATCTATTGGAAATTATATGTTTGAATTCTGAATGCAATGTTGAATGTAAATATGTATGAAAATCGAGTTGCACAAATGTATGAGTTGCGACCTTTTATAACGGAGCGCAAACTCTGCTCCCGCCATTCATTTCACACATAAATTGGCGTACGAGGCCACACCGCTCGAGGTAGACACCAATCGGCTTCAACCAATTTAATGTCTGACGATGTGATTTCTTTATAAAATGATTGAATTTTGATGTCAATAATAACAAATTTTGAATATAGTTATTTTTTTAACTAACTTAACTTAAACTTAACATAGGGTCTCTATGGGTAAGTGCATGTGAATTAAACTTAGGGCATCAATCAACTCGAGGGTAATATCACTTTTATTTAAATAGCTAATAACCTATCTGCGAAACCACAACATAGATATTCGTTGCCCCTACCTTCCTAAATACTTACATAAAATCAAATAACTCGAACCGTATTTAAGCACCGGTTCAACAGTTACCAACCGTGTCTACGTAATTTGATATATTATATTATTAATCCAGGCAAAAATTTTAACCAAAACATTTAAATGTGGTGCTTTTGATTTATGTTTTTGAAATTGGGCCAGCTCGCGCCGGGGAAATACCACACCCCCACAGAAAACCGACGTGAAATAGCATAGTGCTGCGTTTCGTTCAGTGAGTGGGGGAGACGGAGGCCCATATCCTTTTCCTTAACCCAGTAGTCCTTTCCTTTATTCCTCTCATCAATCCTTTCTTAATCCCTTTACAAATTGAAGTCAGCAATCCAATTGTAGAGGCGTAAGGTTTGCAATCGATCTTACGCCTCTCCAAAGGTTCATGAGCGGAGGTAGCACGTACCATCAGGCGACCCACCAGCTCCATTGCCGACGATGACATACAAAAAAAAAATTGTTTAAAATAATAGTTTTAGAGTGCACCTATTGACGATTCATTCGCATTGAAAATGGGTATTGAAATTTGAAAATCAGTATGTAGGGTCAAATTTTCTTCAGAATTGAAGTGGTCAAATCACAAATAAGCCATGCAAGTGAGAGCAATAGATGTAGTTACGAGTTGTTAGTCAAAATCTGCCGTCAAAGTAGATAAGTGTACACAAGTCGGCTTAACAGATATCTGTCGTTTGGAAATTCTCTGATATAAATCCAAATGAATATATACGCAAATTATTTTAATCGCTTATGACTAACTACACTTAAGCTACACCACATTCGGTTAAAGTTTGTTTATTCTAACCTCAAAAGTATTGTTGAAGTAAAATCGTCGCTATACACCTGTTTTACAAACGGGATGGTGTTACAACAGAAGAGCAAACCAATCTTGCTGTAGTTTATTTTAGGCCAGTGTTCTTATAGTTTTAAATCTCAAAGTAGTGTATAAAGTTAAATGCTGTGATGTATCTAAAGATGGTCGGATGGACTTAGTGAAATTAAAACAGTTCCTAACTTTGCTTCGGATTCTTAAAAAGTAATTTATATGCTCATTCAGCATACAATTCTATCTTTAGTATAGGTATAGTAATTTATTAGTTACTGTGGGTAGTAGTATTTATTAGTAATAGTGCCTATTTAATCCACAATCTAGGCATTTGTGGTAGAGGCACTTTAATGAGAAAATATGACCCTTAGGTACTTTGGGCTTTGACAGCATTTATTATTTTTCATTGTCGACATATGTTATGCATCATGAAAATATGTTATTTATATAATTATTAAAAAAAAAATGATAGATAAATTTTCACGAATCCTCCTAAAGCACCTTTTTTTGGTGCGACAAATTGACCTGTACCTATTAAAACCGTTAAAATTAGTAAAAATAACATATTAAGTAGGACAACAGACGACCGACCGCTCGGGTGTAAGTACCTACTACCTGTAGGTAATAATCAAATTGAGTAAGGTTTCTTGCAATAAACCTAATTTAATCAAAAAACCCGATCAACGGATTTCGATAGGGTTTTTTTAATAAATAGAGTGATCCAAGTAATTTATTGTATTGCATTACATTGACGTTGTAGCATGTTAATCTCTGGGTCAACTGAACAGAATTTAAAATAATTGAAAATAATTTTTAACCATAAACAAAATATTTAATCGTAATCAGGAGATATACCTAGAGAGAAGCACCTAAAAAAAAAAGAAGTGAAGTCCCGTGTCCCCTAGTGGGGTATGGGGCAGATGATGTACATCTGTTTCACTGATCGATTTTTCTTTAGGGACAAGTAGGTGATCAGCCTTCTGTGTCCTGTCAGACCGAGACATTTTTTTTTTGTGCGTCTCCACCGGGAATTGAACCCAGGACCCCTCGGTTCTACGCTCACGCGTTAACCACTGTACCAAGGAGGCGGTCGAGAGAAGCACCTAGGTATATATAATTTAATATATATACCTATAATTTAATTGCTTGAATCTTAGAAGTTGAATTCATTACTTATATTAAATAAAGCACCGTTAAAATAAATTGTATTTTAACCTGAACCGTTAGAGAAAATACCTACTTCATGGTAAAAAATGTATCTACAAATCACATACAGTTAAATGCAGGTTAAATTAGGTACCTACATGACTTATAATGAAGAAACATTATAATAAAATAAAATATTAGTAACTTCCTTCTTGCGAACAAATATACCTTATTTGAACTATTAAAATTTATTAATGAAATATTCTCCCAGAAGTAAACGTACTGTGTCGTTAGGTATAACAACATGTATGGGGGAAGTTAATCCAATTATATAGGTAATCATTCGTATGCTATATAGCCTGTAACGTACACAACGTTCCCCTAGTAGGTTTTAATAAATCTGATAGCAGCCCTAATTAGCAATATTAGTACGGCGTGGGGTGGTCCAAAATAAAGGGCACATACTTACGCATATTATAGGGCTGTGATATTGGCTTTAATTTAATTAGAGACATAAAGAAGGACATTATACAACTGATATCATTATTTTGACGTTTATTTTCGACGGTTCTCTTGCAGTCTACTCAATTTGTATAAATGTAAACACTTTTTTGTCTACTACAGCCAATTCTACTTGTTCATATTAGAACCTCAATATGATATTATTCATTCTGCTTTCATTTCCATAATATATATAAACTTATGATTAACAACGTTCAAAACCATATTTAGCCTCGCAACTAACACATTGACGCGCTAATGAAAACGCTTTCATACGGCGACGCAAATACGAAGTTCTAGTAGGTAGTTTATGTTAGTATTTAAGCGAATATAATGCCTAGTTACAGAAATTGATTTACAGATAACAGGATGGATATGGATATTGCTCTAAGATAATTTAAAGCTACCCTAGAAAAGTTTTGCTAACGGAGTAGACCATCAAACCGTATTCTTTGTACACATTTGTTGCGCAACAGTTGATAACAATGTTTCTGGAAATTTTATTAAAATATTGACACTCCTTGCTTCATCTCATTTCAACGTGCGTTCTCAACTCTCAAACATGCAGTGCTACCACTAAAATATTGAAATCAACAGACTCAACGTGTTCATTTATATATTACGTATAGAAAAATATTCTACTATCCTATCCTACTCCTACTAATATTATAAATGAGAAAATTTGTAAGGATGTGTGTGTGTCGCTTTCACGCAAAAACTACTGAACCGATTGCAATAAAATTTGGTACGTAGACAGCTGGACAACTGGAATAACATATAGGCATCTTTTTATCCCGATATTCCTACGGGATACGGACTTACGCGGGTGAAACCGCGGGGCGCAGCTAGTAAAAAAATAAATCTGGCACGGTATTGGAACCGTGTCTTTCGCCGTGCGAAGTCTGTCGTCTCGGCCACCCATGCTTGCCGCCTCAGCTATTTTGCGAATTTCTTCCATGCTTTCGATTTTATGTGCCTAAGGGCCCTATCGACTGTGTATATACAGTACACCATTTTATAGACATTGAGAAACCTATCATTTAGAAATTGATAATCAAATGAAACATTTATTAGGGTCACATGAATGGCGTCGCCTCAGTAGCAACTTCTTCACCGGGACAGATGCATTTCATTTTCCTCCTCTCCGCCGTAGTGGCCGCTTCCCCCGCAGCATTATTCATGTCCCACCAGATCGCGCCGCCGAGAACGTTGCGGAAGTACGGTGGAACGCTACCTTCGCGGAGCAGATACCTGTATACAATCATCATCATCATTTGATCAGCTGCAGGTACACAGGCGTCATACGAAAGGTCATGAGATAATTCAACTCTTTGATTTGTTGATTTTGTCAGCATGTTTTTCTGAACCGCTTGGAAAAAAATGTCATATACAGATAAAATATAATATATGTTAGAAGCGGTTTACAATTATTGAAGATAAAAATTGTAAATAGAGTATAATTGTTATTAAATCATAATAATAGCTTTGTCGGCGTCAAGGCGACATGGTTACTTTATTGATATATTGCGTTATTATTCGTATTAATAATATATAGATAAGAACTTCGTTGTGTTATCTGTAAAAATTTTAACTAATTGAGCACACGTAGTGCTTCCGTTAAGTAAACTGATTAAACTTACCTTAACCAAGCTATTTCCTGTGAGTGCTTTCGTAGCATTATACTAAAGCGGAAATCCAAAGATACTAACTTATAAAACTGTTCCTCCTTAAATTCCTCCCCACGTCGACGCCAGTACCGCTTCAAATTCGGACTCATCTGCTCTACAGCCTCTACTTCTTGTAGTACACTTGACTCTTCACCGGTCGAAGTTTTGAATTCTGCTGTCTCCTCTTGAAAATGATTATTTTTATAAATATATCACGTAAATAAGAAAAGTCGAGTGTATCGAAATGTTTCCGGCACATACAAAAGCTATTCCAGACGTATAAGGTATTGTTAATAGAAAATCTTAGTAATATCTAATATTAAATTGAAATCAAATCTTACCATCCTCCATCTCTCCTTCGATAGATATCTCATCTGGAGGTGGAACCGGCTTCGTGGTTACTGTCGCCTTTGCTCTAGATTGAACATCTTCAACCAATCTCATTTTCAAGTCTTCATAGGTCCTAATGATTTTAAATGACTTCGTTGGATTTCGAAAAATCTCTTACGCCCAGTCTTAATAGAATCAAATCATGTTTCAAACATTGTCAATTACTATCCCCCTTATGATTTAAGGAATGCAAATACTTCCTATAATGGTTTAGATACGAATTTTACAACGCAGAAAATCTTTTCTGAGAATACCAAATTAACTTATCTTAGAACCAGTTATTGGATAATTACTAGTTTTGCCTGTTTCTGTCAACAGCTAGCAATCATGAGTAAGTATACTCAGAGTAAGGCGCATTAGGGTACAATAACAGCATCCTTTTCCAATACGCTAACAGACCAAGCACGGCCACTTCAGAGTGACACCAAAAGTTGTAAGATTTGTTGTAAGTTTCAAAAAAGAATCATGTCAAGTTCTGTTATATCAAAAGTTTTTAAAATTAAACTAAGATCCCCATATAGCTTTTCCGCTATGATCCTCTCTGGGGTTTTGTTCGCCACTGTAACAAAACATAATCACACGATAGCAATAGCAAAGTTTTATTGCTACACTTGAATTCTATCCATACATAAAAGTGGCACTTACTCTTTCATCTTTACCATGCACCCAAGTGGTATGCAAAAACTAACCTATGAGCGATTGCCTGTATTATACTATCGGTGCGTCTCTCGTCTTCCGGTCTCAAATCCATGATAGGAATATTGAGAATAGATTCACTATCTGTTTCAATGACTTGACGATATCGAAGAATTGCACGCAGGAGCTCTTTACCACCTTTGAATTGTTCTCTTGTGTTTTCGTTCCATTGCTGTTCTAATACTCTGAGGAATATTGTTAATAAGGTATAGTTATTGTTATTAAAAGTTTCACGTAAACATTTTAGATGATGATGAACTAAGGAATTCGACATTTTATATCAGATTTCTTTGAGAAATCATAGAAATGTAAGCACACTATCACACTTATATTATAAATGTGTAAGCGTGTTTGTTTGGATGTTTGTCCGACAATCACGCTGAAACTACTGAACGGATTTTGGTGAAATTTACATACAGACAGGGTATGGTCTGACTTGGGTGACTGGATAATTTTTATCCCGATTAAAGGCTCCCTTGGGATAAAACAGGAGTCTTGATATCCGGAGGTTGGACGAGCGTCTAGTATTCTATAAGACAGAAACTGTCTCAGAAACGTCTACGAATAACGTACTCGTTTAAATTTCGCATAACATTTGTTGATATCATAATTACCCAGTACCTAATACCTAACATGAAAACAATTTATTAGGTACCTAAATATATATGCTCGAGGTAATCTATCTGGAAGGACATTATCAGGTTTCTTTGGTTTGGGCTCAAATCTTCCATACGGCCGCATCCAGTGATAAAAACCTTTGCCGCTATCTTTTTTCAGATCCTTATAAGTAAGAAACTTTGGCTTGTTCGCTAGTTTAGATTCCATCAGCCATTTCTAAGATATTAAACAATATGTCAGGGGAAAACTGAACACTTAAAATAACTATAAGTAAATTTATAGAAACATATTTTTAAATTTTGTCCACAACACACAACATACCTCTGTCTCTGTCCGATGTACAGGTGATAAAATAGATACAATACTTCGACTGTCTCCAAAAGTGTTATAACGGTTAATGGAGCACCACGGTTGCCATCGGCACGCTTGTTTGTAGTCTTCTATAATTGATCGGTGAACTAATTCTGAACATGTCAAATCACTAAAAAATACGTGAAAATGAAACCATTTTCCTAACTGTTCATTAAAATAAGTGAAAAGTTTATAACTAACCGTTTTAGGACGAAAAACCTCATATTTTTTGTTTCATACATCTGTTTACACTTGCCATGCGATAACATAGAGCTTTCCGATTTAATAGGTGGAACTTTCTTCTCAATATTATTAGCGGAACCTTCATGCTGACTCGTTTCTTCTCCAGGAATAATTTCTTCAGATGATGCGTCGTTGCATATATTTATATTACCTTCATCGTTTACGACAACTTTCTTGCAAAAAGAATCTTCCATTTTTAACCAATTGCGATGAATTTGACTAACACTACACATATCTTCTGATTTTATCTTAGCAGTGCAAGTAGTCTTGCAGTGACAATGTACACAAGCTTCATGGTTTATATTTAAGTACTCCCCATTAAAATCAGCGGTCGTTACGTTATCCAGTAAGAATTCGCAATTGTTGTTTTTACATAAACTAATACTGGTACTATTAGGGGAATCAATAGTAACTTTCCCATTCAATTTGTTAATTGTAATTGTTGTAAAATTTGGATGTTCTATAGTGAACATAAGTTGAACAGAAACGTAACCATCTGAACGTTCTTTCTGGTTTCTTTTCTCTTCTTCTTCAATTTTTTTGGACATTCCACTTACATAGCTACTACTTTCTTGATCAACGATATAACTTTTTTGTGAATCCGAAGCTTTAGATTTTAATGTTTCCATTTCAGCAGAATCAGAATCTATCATTGCAAAATATTCCAACTCTTCTTCGTTCCACTCTGGGTAAACATCATCTTCAATGAAATATTCTGTAATAATGCGGGTGTTGTTTGGAAAAGTAACAATTTGTACACCGTCCTTATTTAACAAAATATTTGTTCCATCCATTCTTCTTGAAAATACTTCTCCGAGGCAATAGTCCGTTGCTGTTCTAATAAGAAGTTTTTCTATAAAATACGATTTATCATTAATCCATTTTTCTTTTACACCATCTGTATCAATTGTATCAAATTCTTCAATAATTAATTCATACTCCAGTGGTTTAGTATCCATATGATCATCATCCATTATGACATTTTTAGATGATTTAGAAGATACTTTACTTGGCTTTCCTTTCTCTTTACCTTTATCTTTAGCTTTCTTGCTTTTATCAGAGCTGGTTTCGCTTAGGAGCTCGTCTATGTCGGTATAGACTGGTTGTTTTCCACATTTCGTTATGTTGATATAGGACCCATCTGGTCGTAATACTTCTATGTTACCACGTGCATTAAAAACAACTACTTCACCGTTTAAACTTACACACCGATTTTGTTCATTCAAATGCGGTAATTGAGTAAGATAATGCTGTTTAATATATGATATATCATGGGAATTGTTTTCGTGTACTGTTTCCGTAATTTGCCCATTCGGCCATGTCACAATAAGGGAGTAAAAAGATCTCGTTTCGAAAAACTGAGGAACGGTAGCGCTTAATTTTGAAGACACGTTTGGTGATTTAACTGTACTTTCTCTCGGTTTATGTGTTTCTAATAAAGAAGCAGCTACCGTGGGAAGAGGCAGTTCATAATGCTGCTTTTTAACATAAATAATAACGTTATCTTTACTGACAATTCTAAAGGATTCACACCCATCAATAATATCTGAACTAATTGAATCCCCCAGCACTTTGTGCATCCAGAATTCATTGCAACCATTACCAGGAACTATTTTTAAACTTATGTTTTCGACGTTTTTTGGTATAATCAAGGAGTACGCAGTGGATACACGGGTACCGTCCTTTGAGAAAAATATTGAATCTTTACCAAATACCTCTACTCTTCTGTCACCCAAGTCGTAACCAGAGAAAGGCTTTTTTGGCATATCTTGTAATAAAGTAGATTCTGTATGAAAGCTTTTCCTTAAATGTTTGGGAGTGGATGCAATTGGTGATTTAGTTTTTTTACTACTCTTCGATTCAATATCACTCTCCGATGGAGTCTTCGTCGTTTTTTTCGACACGGAGGCTGCGACAGCACTTTCTTCAGGTGTTGCTTCTTCTGCCTCCAATAGATCTTTATGTTTTAGTGATCCTTCCATCAGAAGCTCCAATTGAACCTCGGTATTATCTACACAAGATTGCATAGCCATATCTCCATTAGATACTTTCAATTCTGACTGGGACTTCAGCGCCATTCGTTCATCATAGATAAGTTCTTCTTTCTTAATCCATTCATATTGCTCTTCTAGCACAAAATCGAAAAAATCTTGTAGACATAATGGCGTAGGTAAGTGACAGCGCCATTCATCACGCGATATACCATCTGGATCATGACTGTTAAAGAACATCATAATAAAACAGTCCGTTACCTCGCAGTATTTGTAATCTACGCAATTAAATTTATTAAATGCATCCGACATCATTTGAAATGCACTTGTTCCAGTAAAGTCTTCAAAATATTCAAAATCATCAATTATATGATTTATAGGTTTCTGATTAGCTATTTCAGCTGCTGATACTAGTTCACTTATATCCGGACATTCAAATAGAAATTTAATACGATACATTTCGTCGTCGCTAATATTCGTTTTCAGGTTACCCTCCGTACTTTTAATCATAGATGGAAATGACGGAGTGGTTGAACTACATTCACGATAAAAAGAAGGGCATGTTAGCAATGGTTCAGCAAGTATACTACGCTTAAGGTACACCTTTTTAAATTCGGTTATTGTACTAAGCGGTATATGCATTTTCTTTAAGGAACTTCTGTTGTTAAATAATTTACGACAAGCTAAAATATGCAAAAGTCTGATCAACTCTGCGGTCTCCACGTCATTTCTTTCGAAACATGATAAAAGAACGTTTACATGAAATTGTATCTTTGCTTCTAATTCGCCACTTGGATAATCGTGATATTGCCACAGTCTATTTGTAGGCATTCCGTACAACATACACCGAACTAAATTATCTAAATTAATATTACCCAAATGAAATGTGTCATATTTAACGATGTCTCCATAATTGATTACAACAGGATTCTTATGCGTCTCATACTCTTCTCCATACGTTATACGATAAGATTTATTCTTAGCATCGCTATTACAAAGAACTTTAAAGACGTCGCTTACAAAATTTTCAGCACGTTTTGCTTTTGTGTCCTCTTTTGAATTATCATGAGGTTGATTCAAAGTTAAAGCAGTTGATAACGATGTTTGACTGGTGTCTTCATCAAAGCGTTCACTTCTACAGACTGTTTTTAAAACGTTATCTAATATCGTATATATTGTGGTGCTCTCAAGAGGTATATCGTCGATTTGTTGAAAATAACTATTTTCAAATCTTTTATCCTTATCATCATCAGGAACATTTATAATATCCATATTATCTAAATAATGAAGATGTTGTCTCGTTAAATCTTGAATATCATACATAAGGAAACACAATTCATCATATATTTTTTCTGGTTCTCCTGATAAACTCTCGGCATCCCAGTAGGGGGGCGAGTATATCAGAAATGCTGTAGATTTAAAATAATCTCCTGATTCAGGCTGTATTCTCAGCTGTTGTAAATCGTCCCAAAATTTTAAAGACTTCTCAATTAAAACTTCGGTTTGACTTTGCCCGCGCTTTGTTGCTCGAAATAAGCTAGATGGTACTTTAACTGCAGTTGGATTTATTCTTATTTGTACTATAGCTCTTAATGGTATTCCAATTTTTATAAGGCTTTCTGCAAGGTATGGTTCTACAAAACCTGTTACAGCAACGTAAATATTTGGACCATCAGTAGGAAAATCGTCAACATAAACTTTATCTCTCCATTCTTCACCCCTTACCCGAAGTAACGTATTATATTTCTTTCCCTCATCTAGTTCAGGTAGTTCGGGAAGTTCTGGTTCTCCTTTCTTACCTTTTCCTTTTGCAGGCTCTGGAGGTGGCTCTGCCGGTTCTGGAGGTTTAACAATTACCGTGCCTCTTACCTCAGCCCTATTTATCATTGTGGTAGATTCTCTTTTCATTCCCTCTCTTACTTCTAATCTCTGACGTTTGATAAAAAGATACTCATCCTTCATTTTAAGAATAAGTTTCTTTATTATAAGAGCTAAAATATCAGGTGGGACGTCTCTTTTTTCTTTAAGATATGCTTGACCTTCTTCGAAGACTCGAAGATTCTCATCTTTAACTTTTTTCTCACCTCCAAGTTGGTTAACCATAAATATGGTCTCTGTTTTACAAATATTTTTTATAACAAACCTCCGTTCTTCGGCGGCAAAGACTTCGAACTTGTTTAAGTAAAGCCGGTCTTGATCACTACCTGCTGCTTCCATTATTATAACTTTAACTTTCCAATTATCATCATCCAATGGTGCTTCTTCAATTAATGTTCTCCAGTAGTTTTCATCATTAGTATCCTTTCCTTTTTTAGGCCCCATGCTCGACAGTAGCTAGCGAGTTACAAACTTATGAAATGCGCTTTCCTGTTTGTATTTACATTTTATTCTTAGATTATGACATCTCAAATTGGAATGTTCAAAAAATTTACAAAGGCGTTCTTTATGGCGCGGTCGTCAATACAAAATAAGGATTTACTTACATTTCAGATAGTAAAATAAAATACTCAAATGTTTTCACGAAAAATATTCCATCACGCAATATGCGTCATTTATCATAGCAATTCAAGTTCAAATTGTTACATTCTATCATTGAACGATCATCTGTAGCTCGAGCATGAAAACTGTCGTAAAAGTATTCGTAATTCGTATCGCCATTGAGTGGTTTGTATGGAAATTAAAAAGCGCCTCTACCGTGCTTAAGAGGAACTAACTTTTGACAGCACAAACCCCATGTTCATAATTGAATAATTACAGAAAGGAGGAAGATAGCACATAAAATTATTATTAGAAAAAAATACTGTACATAATCTCCACCTTCCACAGGTCATAATTTCAATTTATTTAGCACGCGTTATCGAGATCGCGTCCCTAATGTCGGGTTATTGAATAAAACAAACATCATGCTAACAATTATAAATCTATTTATTTTCATTGGCCTCAAACAGCAAATATAATAGCACTATAACAAAACACTTATATTTCAGGTAAATGTTTTTCTATCCAAGATTTTATCACATTCAAGCCTCTTGCATTTAATGAATGCCCCAATCTATCCATCACATGGAATTCTCCTTGAACACCCAGAGCTTTTAATTGATTAAATGTAGTTTGGCCCCATGACAAATGTACAAGGTCATCTACATTCCCATGTATTTGAAGGAGAGGAGGCACTGCAAACAACACGAAGAAATAAATTCAATAATTGTATTTATTGGTATTTATATAGTTGGACTAGTCAAAAAATATTCCAATCTGTTAATGTTTAACTTACAACACTAGATTTACATCAATTCTAATTTAGACCCTAGTTGAACAGTGTAACATAAGTCAGAATATTTTTATATTATCAACCACATCAGACAGATATCTGTCTGACAGCATACCACCGACTTGCTAAAAGAAAAAAGCCTGGTCAATAAAATAAGAATAACAAGGTTTAAAAACATGTGACATAAGCCGACCCACACTTGGCAAATCCTACCTTTTTCACTCTTCTTAAATTCTTGATATACAGCTGACTTCTCATTGAGAAATGAACTGAAAGCAAAGGCAGCAGCAACATTGGGTTCCCATCTATATGCAGTGTGAAGGGCTAATGCGCCACCCATTGAAAAGCCACCTACAAGTAATATGTTTATTAATACTAATAATAAAGTTAATGCTGAATAACTAAATAATTTTTAACTAATAAGTGACAATTTAGTATAGTTATAAGCAAATATTAGAGAAAACAGATAATAAATTTTTGGAAAATAATGATTTCAAATTGTAGTGTGAACAAGAAATTTAGCGTGAGGTAATTTTACTTATAAGTTAAAATTAATTCCAATTCACTTATATTATTCTAGACATGGTTGGAATGAACAGTACAAAGTCAAAATAAATACAGGGTAATTGTATCTGCCTTTTGTTTAATTAATGATTTCTAATGTAAATATACTTGTCGTATTAGTGATAAATGGTGAAGAGCTTAATTCTTATTACCTACAATTATTCGGCTGACAGGAATTCCAGATTCTGTTTCTTTTTTTATGAGATTCCGCACCTCCACTTCTATTTCTGCTAGTGAGTTATCTACTTCAGGTACATTTGGGCTAATATCCATCCGATCAAACCAAACATGGCTTTTTTGGCCACCTGCAGGTGTGTATGGTTGTAATGGAGCAGTTGGGTAGAGGATTTTGACTTGAGGAAAGGAAAAATTTTTTGATAGTATTTGAACCCATTCCTTTATATGATCACCAGTTGCACCTAAAAATTAAACAATTCATTATGGCATTTCCTGTGAAGTAAGCTGAAGTAACTTCCAATTTCATTTTGTAAATGCAGAAAGGTTGGTTTTAAAAACCTATTTTAAATTTTTTATATTGTTTATGTAATCGCGATGTAAATACTCTAATATGCGAGTGAACACAGTTATATTAATTTATGAAATTGAATATTTGACACAATAAAATTGATTTATTTGTTATTCATGAAGAGATAATTATTATATTGTTAACTATAATTACCTGATCCATGGAAAAATATTACTGTTCCAGTATGTTTGGTACCAGAGTGTTTTGTTAGATGGAGCGAACCTAACCTAGACATCATTGGTTGTAGTAATTCCTATATTATTTATAAGAAATTAAAATGAATTATGAAAAATTATTACTTTAGTGATTTGGTCAGTATAATTGTTAAATACATAAATATTTACAGCGCTGTCTATAATTCATTCAAAAACTAAACACAACAGTTCATAATCTAAATTTTAATCACTAGTGCTAATTGCTAAATTCGCTCACACAATAAAAATAAGATTCATAAATCATACTTCTCACTTCATAGAACTTTCGTGATGCATACAAAAGTCAGTTGTCATTCATCATGACAGTTCTATTTAATATTTTTTCAATATTTTTTATCTGTCAGATATAAGATGGTTCATTTGCACATAGAAGTAATAAATTGTAAGTAAAGTAGGTACTGAAAAGAGTGTGTGCATGTAAACATTATTGCATAAGCTTTAACTATGGTACCTAACGTCAAGCTTCTGTGAAAGCTAATAGGATTCCCTTCATAATATGATTATTACATAACTAGCTGCGCCCTGCGGTTTCAACCGTGAAAGTCCGTATCCCGTAGGAAAATTGGGATAAAAAGTTGCCTATATGTTATTCCAGTTGTCCAGCTGTCTACGTACCAAAATTCATTGCAATCGGCTCAGTAGTTTTTGCGTGAAAGAGCAACAAACACACACACATCACACAACACAAGTTAGTAGGCTGCGAGATATAGAAGTCATTTTAACTTTTTTTGTATATTTAAATTTTTATTTTTAAAACATCTTGTGCAGAAAACTAAGATATACGAATAACAATAATGAATAAGCAGGCAAACAATTAAAACTGATTTTCTTTAATGTGTTTTGACTCGAAATATTACTTAATATGGAGAATCATTATTTAACCGTCGGCAAAGCATCGTAATGTTTTTTTATTTTCATGTCCAAGATGCTTTGCGTGAACATAGTTAGAACTTTTACTGTCTGTAACATCAATAGTGTTAAGTAATGCTATCGATTCCCGTAATAAGACGGTTTCTTTCTCTTCGTTATTTAATGGTCTAGGTTTGCGTGTTGGTTGCCACTGAAATTTGTGTTTCTTCTGTAAATTCTCTTTCAAGTGCTGATTATGAGTGTGTAAAATATTTTCAATTCCAATTACAACTTTATATTCATTAGGAGCTGGAGTTTGTTGATAGTAGCTACGAAATCTTGGCGATCTGAATAAAGGACCACGGCTAACGGCTGGGTAACATTCAGGTGGGGTTAAATCATAATAAGCGGGTCCTGGAGTTTTCTCTTTCGCATGTATCGGAATCCAATTATACCACGGCCGAAAACGGCCTTCAGAGGAGAAAAAAGGAGCCGCTCTCTGTAGTTTCATAAACCTTTTTATTCTTACGTTCGACGAACTGATAGCAACCGGCTTAGGGCCAGCTTTTGTTAAAGGTTTCATTCTTGGGACGATTGATTTAAATTGCCACGTGGGTGTTGGTTTTGAGTCTTGTTTTTCTTTTGTATCAGTCAAAGATTCATTATCAATTACAATTTCATCATCACTTTCTTCAGGCTCTTTTTCTTTAAATCTTTCTGTCGATATCAGGAATGGTGCTTTCGTACATCGAATGAAATTACATGGTTTATAAGCTGGATTGTAGGATGCAGGACTTGGACCTTCTTCTTTGAGCGGCTTTAATCGTACGGCTTTGACACCAAAGGGTGCTGGGGCTGGTAAAATGGCTTGACATATTTTTTTAGGAGCTTCAGGCTTATCAAAGTCTCGCTTGACCCAATATTGAGCTGGTCCTGGGCATATATTAAACTGTGATGTTGTAAACCGAGCAGCCTTTGGTCCAAGAAAATTTAAATCAGTACTCTTTGGTAGTACTGGACTATAAGAACTCGGCCCTGGCAAATTTTCTATTACATTTCTTCGCTGTACCATTTCTATGAAACGTAGCTGTTTGGAAGTTTTTCTTTTAAAGGCTCGTACTCTCTCAGCGCATATTTCATTAAAGGTAGGTTCATGTTCTAATATGTATTGTGCTGGCCCGGGTGTTGTGTCAGTACAAGTTTTAGATATTTTGGATGTCCAACGACTCCATTTACAACCTCTATAAAAAGCTGTAGATTCATTTATATTAGTGTTGTAAAAAGGAGGACATTCTTTATCAGGCATGATAAAAATACGTTTTTTTGAACCATCTGGTAAGATGGCAAAACCATGATCTCTCTTAGATGGAGCCGAAATACCATCTTCTACCTGGGATCTTGGTGGGGCGCCTTTAAAGAGTACTCTTGGTCTTCTAGATTGGCATATTATTCCTTCTTGAGAACTTTTGTCTTCATCTTCACATTCACAAATATTTGGATCTTTACAAGCACACAAAAGATCTTCCAATTTACTCAGATCGCTTTTTTCATAGGAAAATCTTGGAATTTTTGACATCATTGCGGTGCAATTGGCAATTTTAGGTTTTATATCACTAGAATATATAGCGTGTGTCCATATTACTGACCCAGACTTTATTTTCCTTTGCGAATTTGCTAGAAAAGGTGCTTTATTAGGTTTTATCAATGGTCTATTCATATTTTGATATGCCCCAGGATCAAGTAACCTATAATATTGTGGTGGATCTAAAAATCTTTCTTTTGTATTGTAAGCCATTTTTGTATATTTTTATATACTTTATAGAAAATAAAAAATAGAAATACAGTTTTATAAACTTAAAAAAATCTATAAATTCAACTAAAAATGACGGATTTTATACGAGGCACATTGATTTTTTTTAGTAGCTTTGCCATTTTTTTTAAATTCTGTTAATGATAATCACATGTGGACCTAAAATTTTCTCAAAATGTTTTAATTACATCATTGTATTTTTATGATAATAAATACATAAATTTCTATGATATGCGCGTCCATGGCGGACAGTCATTTATTTTAAAGTTTGATTTCAGTAAAATTTACATATTATTTTTTGAGACTCAGGACCGTATTGTGTGTAGTCATATCATATGATTCATTCATTATGTACTTTCATTGATATTTTCATACTGCTTCTGTTTGAACATGGTTTGATGAGTGATTACCAACTCTGTGATTCTCACCTTTAACTGGCAATTGCATTCAAATGTCATTCGTAGGACATTTATGGTTATGTCCATGTTATGTCAAACGACAACTGACAATTACAACAATAATTTATATGACTTCAGCCTTTCGACGGCTTTCGTCTCCTATCCTATTTGCGATTCCTGTGCTGAGCTGCCATTATTATGAGAAATGTGTTTATGCTTTTTGTAAACATAAATACAAAAAACGACTAATATTTTTCACAGTATTCACCAATGAGCTATGTGTTATGGTTAGGAGATATTAGACATGGGTTTGACCCATTTTATGTATTTGTTTTTAGTAGGATGGATTACTTCAACATTATTTATCAAAGCAGAAAAACACGACGGAAATGATTTATGTAATTCAACTACCGCGGAACGTGTAGAATATGAGTTTACAACGGATATAGTTCGAAGTGAGCATATAATAACTTTCAATGGATATTACACAAAAACATCGCGGGAAAACTATATAGCTGCGGCATTAAGAAATGCTGGGGTAAGTTGATACAACGTTTTACTTGAATAATTTTATGTCGTCGGTGGCTAATGCATACAGGTGCATGTATTTATATTTCTTTATATGACAAGCGGTTCGCACCGGCTAAACCCGTGGTATGTTTTATTTCTCCATAAAAACCTTCATTGCGCCTAAACAAAATGGTAGAAAAAATAATTCCGAATTTCTCGATCTATTCTCAAATTTAACATTAATTGAGCATTCATTATTGTTGCATATCTGTCTGTGTGTGGTTGTCCCTGCCAGATAACTTAAGGGTATTTAGGATTTTATGAGTGCAAAAAATGATCTCTAAGATCAGTTTCTTCCTAAATAATCATGCAAGTACAATTTCACAATGTTGTTTATGATTTCAAACTAAATTTCTTCATTTGTAATAACTCCTACAAATCATTCTACTAAAAAAAATCTTATTATTATATTTTGTGACTTTTGTACAACATTTTCTGAGCAATGCGAAAGTAGGAATTATTTTATGGAATCTTTAAATAATTGTGTTTAATTACAAATAACTATGATAAACACAATCATTGCGATTTTTCTATTGAATGTCTGCGAAATTATCATAAATTTTCATTCGCATTAGTTGCATTTGTTTAGCAGTGATGTATTTTGATTTTGGAGAGAATTGTTTGATGAATTTGTTGTAGATAACAAATTGGACTGTACTCCAACGTGTAAATCCCGCAAATGAATTTCCAAGTGACTTTGAGGTTGTTGTATTGAATGACAATGGGAGGGTTGCTCTTGACGCTCTTAAAGATCATCCAGCTGTTCGACGAGTTACAGCTCAACGACAAGTACAGCGCACTATAAAATATATTAAAGAGGTGAGTACATATCTTGTAATCATTGAATATGGTATGTGACCATGTTTTTTTTTCACTTCGAATGATGGTTAATTTTGAAAAATTATAAATTTATTTTCATTTTCATTATTCATACTAAAAATTAGGTTTCACTTTGTTATCTTTATTGAAGGATGTGTTGGAATGAAAATTAGTTATATAAAATATGGAGATATATCAGATTAGGATGCTGTTATCTCCCTTTTTTGTATTCAACATTTTATTGAACTAAATTTGGTTTGTAAGTCAATGGTTGCTACTAAATAAGTAAAATAAAATAAAAAGTATTTAATTTTTATGTATCACCTATGTATATAATACCTAGAATCGAATGGTTTTTAAGAATGATGTAATGCACATAGGTCTTTTCTTTAGAGTAGTATATTAATTGGTTCACTTCTATTCATAGGATGACTGTGACAATCCTGGTTGCCTATATGGTGGTTGGAGGAACAATCGGCATCGTTCGCGCTCTTTACATTCGTCTAGGAAAACACAAAATGTATAAAAATTGTTGAATTTTATTACTTTGTTATAGCTTGTGGAAATAATATATCTTGTGAGATTACTTTAACTTGTTAAAATACAACAGTGTATATAAAGTTCAGATTAATATTCATTGCAATTTTAAATTTGTAGAGACTAATACATGATCACTGTAAAGGTTTTTTAATATTTATAGCATGAGTACAAATATCTTCCCATATATTTTTCTAAATGGTATCAAGTGCTACAGATATGGTCAGGAAATATTGTATACTAGCTGCGCCCCGTGGTTTCACTCGCGTATGTCCGTATCCCGTAGGAATATCGGGGTAAAAGTTGCTTATATGTTATTCCAGTGGTCCAGCTGTCTACGTACCAAATTTCATTGAGATTGGTTCAGTAAGTTTTTGCGTGAAAGTGTAACAAACACACAGAGTTACAAACTTTCGCATTTATAATATTAGTAGGATAGTAGGAAGTACGAGTAGGATTAGTAGAGTCACTACAGTGCTTTGCTAGGTTTTTCATCATTTATAAATTAAAAACTTGGGATGTGTTTACATATTTACATATTACTTCTATGCAAGCTAAGTGTACTTAAAGAAATGAAACCTTATTATATATATTTTCTTTTAGAATGATGGATATTCATCCCGCAAGTTGTTGAGGACTGTACCTCGTCAAATCACATCAGTTCTAAAAGCCGATGTGCTGTGGTCCCTTGGAGTTACAGGTATTGAATTATTATAAATATATTTTTTTGTTAAAAAAGTTCTATTAGTTGAAGTGTGTATTGTGTATTGTATATTTTTGGTATGCTAAATGCTTTGATGATTTAAAAAAAAACATGAGAATAATCAATATGCACTATTACTTTGAAAATGTTACTGGCCTTTAATAAAAAGACTATTTACATGTTATATTATTTAAGCAGATTGAAGTAAAACTTTTCGAGACAGAGGAAATATACAGTTTAATGCATTAGTTTAAAAAAAACCCTATGGAATTTTAATGCTCGAATTTATATCAGGCGAAGGTATAAAAGTGGCGGTATTCGACACGGGTCTATCGCGCAATCATCCCCACTTTGGACGTATCCGGGAAAGGACCGATTGGACGGGGGAGAAGACCCTGGACGACGCGCTCGGACATGGGACCTTCGTGGCCGGGGTCATTGCGTCCAAGGCGGATTGCCTGGGATTCGCCCCGGACGCCGAGTTGCATATATTTCGTGTATTTACAGATAATCAGGTGTGTTTTTAGGAATAAGTAATCGTGTGGGGATGTTAATCGTGTTGATAAGTGTTATCTTAAATAAATACTATTAATGTATGTTTGTAGTGTAAATAATAAGTGTTTTTATTGTTATATTTTGCATCAAAAATAATAAGTGTTTTTATTGTTATATTTTGCATCAAATATAGTGTGTATGCGTGTGTAAAATTCATGTATGTGTGCACGATATTGAGTTTTTTGTTAAATTAACGAATTTCAACAAAATCATCAAATGAATTAAAAATTAAATTTGTATTCTGCAATAATTCTCTATAAAGAATACATTTGTGTCCCAAATTCCATACTCTTCAAAAGGGGAATTAAGTTTTGCTGTACAGATCCATAAATAAATCTGTACTAATATTATAAAGCTGAAGAGTTTGTTTGTTTGTTTGAACACACTAATCTCAGGAACCACTGGTGCGATTTGAAAAATTCTTTCAGTGTTAGATAGCCGATTTATTGAGGGAGGCTTTAGAGTATAGGCTATATTTGTGCCACGGGTGAAGCCGGGGCGGACCGCTAGTTAATTATAAAAGAGGATCTAATGGTATGTATCCTTTATTTAAATAGCAGTTCGCCCCGTCTTCGTTCGTAGTACATATTATAGTTTAGCATTTATCCAATGGTGAAAGAATTTCTGAAAGATTGTAACAAATATTTAAATGATACTTGCTTTCAGGTGTCATACACATCGTGGTTTTTGGACGCGTTCAACTATGCTATAATGAAAAAGATAGATGTCCTGAATCTAAGCATCGGGGGACCTGATTTTATGGACCATCCATTTGTAGATAAAGTATGGGAACTCACCGCTAATAAGGTAAAGTGTTATTCTCTATAATTCGGTTTCATATTTTATAAAAAAAACAGGGCATCGCCAGTGGTTTAGACACAAATCTTAGAGCAATCGCTACAAAAACATCCTTCAATAAAAGTTTCTCCAATCTATTAAAATAATAAATTTCTAAAGATAACACACAAGTATCCATTAATTTTAGTTCCGCAGCATGGTATGTGTTGATGAAGCATATCCAATGTTTATTTCATGCTTTAAAAACAAACACGAAATTATAATACATTTCATAAGAGCTAGGTTATATGCCTTGATAAGGAACTCTTTAACACATTTTTAACCGACTGGTGAAAGATGACTTTTGCTATAATGTTTTGTTCTCTATTTAATTTTTTTAACTGCGTCTATTATTGGTTCTTTCCAAGTATTTATAAGGAATTAATTGTGCATCGATACAGGTGATAATGGTATCGGCGATTGGTAACGATGGGCCTTTATATGGTACCCTGAACAACCCAGCGGATCAAATGGACGTCATCGGAGTGGGGGGTATCGGGTTCGATGATCGGATTGCGAAGTTCTCGTCGAGGGGCATGACGACCTGGGAACTGCCTCATGTGAGTGTATTTGTTAGGGAAATTTTATGGTAAAATAGGGTTATAATGTACCATTGTTGGTGAACGTGTCCGGAGTAGGTGCAATGCGCTTATATTGTGTACTATCAGAACTTTAAAGGGTTAAACTAAAAAAGTTCAAAGAAATTGTAATCTGAACATTTATTTTACATTCTGTCAATTCTCTTATAAACTCAAAACTCTTTTATTTACTCTTATGATATTTGTTTTTTAATGTTTATTATTGTGGGAGTCGAGCACGCTTCGGCACGAATTGGGCCAGCTCGCACCGGGGAAGTACCACACCCCCACAGAAAACCGGCGTGAAATAGTGGCATGCCACTGTGTTTCGTACGGTGAGTGGGGGAGCCGGAGGCCCGTTTCCTTTTCCTCACCCGTCCCAGTCCATTCCTTCTTTCCAGTCGTTAATCCTTTCCTTTTTCCTTACCCCATAAAAGCGGGCAGCGCATTCACGGAGGTACTACCTTTGCGAATGTTTATGGGCGGTGGTGATCGATTACCATCAGGCGAACCACCAGCTCAGCTGCCGGCTATGACATAAAAAAAAAAAAAAAAAATGTTTGGGCGTTAAAGAAGTAAATAATAAATATTTCTTAACAATTGATTAATGAGAATTTTAATAAATATTGAGTTCAAAATATAAAGAGCTGAAATTATTGTAAATATTCGATTTATAATTATCAACATTGACAATAGAAACTTATGATAAGTTGTTAGACATTGTTAATGATATCTCTGCATCTGAAATTTTCTATATTATGATAAGTGCTTATAGGATTACGGGATTTACCAAATAATTAAACAATTTAAACATTTTTTAAAATACAGACTAGATGTGTGGTTACATATCCTTGGGACACCCCTGATAAGTAAAAATACCTGTAGAGTTCCCTCTTCCTCATTTGAAAATTACATGTGCTGTTTATTTATTTATTTTCCTTCGATTAAATGATCGGAATATATGCATGTAGGAGTGATTCCAATCGAAAGCAAAAGCATCATTGTAACGATCTTCCCGTGGGTTTACCCCTGGATAAAAATTAGCCTATGTCATTCTCTAGCTTCCTTTCTCCCGCTACACAAATCGCACCATAAAACCGCTCCGTTGCGACGTGATAGAAGGACAAACAAACACAATGTCGCATTAAAATTATTAGTAAGGATTGAAAGTTTTACAGAAAAACGGTATTGTTGAACTTGTATCGCACATGACGTGCATTAACTATTACTTTGATATAGCGATTTGATTGTAATACTTATCTACACTGATATAACATACAAGGAAAGATTTTTTTTCCTTATATATAAATTTGTTTGTAATGATGAAACTCAAAAACCACCAAATGATACATAATAATTCTAACCTAACTTTACCTAACTTGGATATTATTTTTCAAATGGAATGATTACTATATACATCAGGTAACACGCCTGCTATTTAAAAACCTATTTTAAACTAGCTTTTGCCGGCGGCTTCGCACGCGTTAATTCGCAGTAGTTTATTAGATATTATTATACGCATTTATTAAAAAAAGCCACGTCAAATTCCGCAGCGTTGTTTTAAAGATTTAAGTACACATAGGGACAGAGAAAGCGACTTTGTTTTATACTATGTAGTGATATTGAGATATAATTTTTTTCAGGGTTATGGGCGAATGAAACCTGACATAGTAACGTATGGCAGTGGAGTTAGAGGCTCCAGCGTGAACGGAGGATGCCGATCTCTCAGTGGTATGATTCCCTATAATATTGTTCAGAAACTTGTTTTAAATTATTATTTGTTTTTAACAAATTATAAAGATCATAGTTATATGCATCGTCTAGCTTAGATATATATTTAATTTAAAAGTTTTTAGTTATGTTTGTATTTTTTTGTTACCAACAATTTTTCAAAATATCACGGTTCCAATAATTATCCAATACACATAATTGAAGGTGTGTAAATCTAAAAAATTATTGTACTTGTATTAAGATTTTGCATTTCTTATTTAGATACGTACGTTAGTTTATCAAAATGTTTATCCAATTTGGATTCAATGTTGATAAATACAAGTCGCTGTTTAGTGGACACTAAACCAAGTTGAATGTTACTCAAATAAAACCGATAAGGCAATGTTTGTAAAATGAGACAAAGAAAATGTTTTATAACCCAATATATATGTTATTATATTTATATACATACTATATATAACTATATATAACTTATAAACAACAATACCTATTAGCACATAGTATACAATATGTGTTTATTTACAATACTTTATTGCACAAACTAAGAAAGAAACAACAAGATAACCATAAACAGAACAAAACAAGTGATTGTTTGTACAAGAGGCGGCCTTATTGCTATACAGCAATCTCTACCAGGCAATCTGGTATGAAAAGAAATGTTCGAAGTATAGCATATAGTATAACCTAATCCTCTCTTTAGCAACACTTAACTAACAAAGGAAAATGGAATTTCTCTTATAAATACCAATACTAATATAAACCCTTTTAAGTTATATGTGTCAGATGTCAGATTAATGAATTCTAGGTTACATGTTTCGATATTAAATGTGACAACGTATAAATCTACAGGCTAAGTAACTGCTACAATATACACATATTTGATACATTATTTTCTATTTTTGTCACACTTAGAGTACCCACATGCCTTGTGTAATTCCGTTTTTCCAAATACTATCAAAGAACATTTATATAGTCATTAAAAAGCATGGTTCTAAAGTTTCCCGTTTCATACATCTCTTTGAAAGCAATATCTTCGTTATATCGTCAAATGTTATCTTATCAGTCTGTTACATTACTAGATTACAATGCTTACAAGATTTTACAATACGACGTGTGAATTGAACGATTAGTTATGAGTCATTGTTATTTTTAATTAAGGTAAACAAAACACATTGTGCGTGATAAGACTGTATTTAGTGTTATAATTTTTTAATCATGTCATTCGTATTAAAAACGTTTTAATTCCGCGTGTGTTATTTTTTAATTATTTTGAAATATTTTTGAAGAATAAATTATATCTTAGCCTATCTTAGCCACTAATGAGCTCTACTCATTGCAATTGTTTAAGTATAAAAAAGGATGTTATAGTATTTTTGCCAAATGTGATAGATATTTTGGGATGTATGATATGTTAAAAGACGTCTCTGAAGTTTGATAAATAAGCTATACGAGACATACCATTCATGTTAGAAAGCAACATCTACATCAGGTGGTATTGTGGTCAAATCGCTTCTAATTCTTATTCCTAATACACAAAGGTAAGACTGAATTAGTATATTCATATACTAGCGGTCCGCCCCGGCTTCGCCGAATATAGCCTATAGCCTTCCTCAATAAATGGCTTATCTAACACTGAAAGAACTTTTCAAATCGGGTCAGTAGTTCCTGAGATTTGTGCGTTCAAACAAAAAAAAAAACTCTTCAACTTTATAATATTAGTATAGATTTTTTTCTGAAGATAATCTTTGAACTTTAAAATCAATCAAGTTGATACTTTAATGCAATGAATACAATAAGGACACAGTAATTAAGTTTTGGAATTTTCACAGATTTATCAACATTATATAAATCTCAATTTGAATTTGTTTGCACATGGTTTCACCTCAAACAAGATTTGCTTTTCTCCGAAATAACATCAGGAGCTCTATTTTACTCGACTATTTGTACGTGGTGTTCATAACTGATAAAAATTAAAGTAAAAATATATAATATGCTGTATTACTATTATGTATACTCAAGTACACACGTGACCTTTTATGACCCTTAAAATATAAATAAAAAAAAATCCTGCTATTAGGCACATCAGTAGCCTCTCCAGTAGTGGCCGGTGCGATAGCGTTGCTCGCTAGTGGTGTCCCGCGGCAGAACTTGACACCGGCCTCTGTGAAACAGGCGCTTTGTATCACCGCCAGGCGACTGCAAGGACCTAACATGTTCGAACAGGGACACGGGAAATTGGACCTTATCAGCGCTTATCAGGTAACGTGTTTGTAGAAATTGGCTTGTATGTGTTTTAGTCCTGGAAATTGGGTGTCTTGCTTGGTCTAATATACACAATTCTTGATCATTTTTATTACAATCAAATTAATTTTGAATGTCATGCTGTATCATTGTGATAAGGAGCAGTGGCGTAGCTATCATAGGGCCAGGTGGTGCAGTGCACCAGGGCCCCGGAGCTCAGGGGGCCCTCTAACCTCAGCTTTGAAAGAGGGGAGGAAGGCGGAAAGAGGGGAGGAGGGCCCGATTGTTTCCCTATGCACCAGGGCCCTTGTCCCTCTAGCTACGCCACTGATAAGGGGTGTAACAAAATAAAAATAAATAAATGTTCCGAAAGCCCACTTGAAGAAGATAGATAGTATAATATTTTCAATAAATTATTTTCGCTCCTTTCTGAGATTTTCTTTTATGATATTTAAAAAAATGTATTTTCCATATTTTTTTTAATATCATAAAAGCATTAAAAAATTACCCTTTGATGTCTCTTTCTTAACATATATTTCTCACATGCGACATTTAGGTAAATTATTTTCCCAATCATAAATACTTTTTGTATGTTAAAGTGGACTTTTCTATTTCATTTCCAGTTCCTGCGAGAATACGTGCCGCAAGCGAGTCTCAGCCCGCCGTACATAGACCTGACGGAATGCCAGTACATGTGGCCGTACTGTACGCAACCGCTGTACTACAGCGCACAACCAACTATCGCCAATGTCACTATAATAAACGGACTCGGAGTAGCTGGGGATGTGGTATGTTTCATACATTTATATATTCCTAGCTTTCCGCCCGCGGCTTTGCCCGCGTAGTCGCTGGAAAGGTAGGCCTGGGGATTTTCTCGCATGTTGCCGTTCCCGTGGGATTTCTGGGATAAAAACTATCCTATGCCCGTCTCCTGGTTCTAAGCTACCTCTGCACAAATTTTCAGCCAAATCGGTTAATGCGTTCTTGATTAATAAATAGCGTAACTATTACGATTACAATAATATACTGAGTCCTGACACCATTTTTAAGAAGTAATGTCAATATAGTTACAAGAAAATTTTGCTTACTTTAAAATGAAATTACTTTTCACATTCTTTAGTTGTTTGCGAAATTTTGTGTAATTTATTTCCAAAGTCTAACACATTTTTATTTTAACATTTTTATTATCCCTTTATAAAAAAGTTTAATCGTATCGAACTATTGATTGCATTCACTAAAAGGTTTCTTAACAATGTCCCATTGTACATAAGAATATCTAAATATTTCCAGAAACAAGTGAGTTGGCATCCTCATCTGCCCAACGGACCAATGCTGTCAGTGTCTGTGGACTACATTGATATCATCTGGCCATACTCCGGCTGGCTCGCTCTGAGGTTCAACGTGTTGGAGAGCGGCGCTGATTTTGATGGTGTTGTTGAGGTAATAGATAGGTTGTAATTGAGATAGGTTATAAGTTGTAATGTAATAAAAATAATGTAACAATATCATTTATGTGTATATACTCGTATATAGCAAGTATTGAAATATCTCTTATATTTCAATATCTCTTGGAGATACTTTAAATATCATTTATAGTTGTAGGGACAAATTTACATTACATTAATTGATCAAGTCGAAAAACAAAAGCAACATACATGCTAATAAGTAATTTGGGCTATAATATTTAAAGGATAATTATTTTTAACAAAAAAACTAATTCAAATTTACATGGGATCTCCATGGGGATTTTTTAAGAATCTTTCCTTTTATAATCTGGGATGTAGGTCGTATAATACACAATTAAACAGGTACCACCGGTTCAGTCTATGCATAATGCACCAACCACTTGTCTCACTTTGCCCGGGCTGACCCAGGGTGCAAATCCTATCCTACTAATATTATAAATGCCAAACTTTGTGAGGATGGATGTATGTGTATATGTATGTTTGTTATTCTTTCACGCAAAGCTACTAAACCGATTGCAATGAAATTTACTTAGATAGCTGGACAACTGGAATAACACATAGGCAACATTTTATCCCGATATTCCTATGGGATACACTTACACGGGTGAAACCGCGGGGCGCAGCTAGTATATACATATATAGCTTACGTTTGCTACCGTCCTTTTGGGTAACTTGTAATAAATAGGACGATTGTGCATTTATAATCTGAATATTAAGTGAGTATATTATGGACAGTTGAATTTGATACGAACTCTGCATATATCCTCATTGTAAATCATCATATAAGGTTGGCATTAGTGACAGGAGAAGTTAGAAATTATATGATTTACTTAACCCTGGCAGAGGGCGTACAAAGTGCGCTACCATCGCGTTCCTCGAAAATTATATAGCATTTTATAAATTTGATCAAAGTTACATACAAATAAACATTTTCTATATATGCAGTGGTGGTTGAGTGGTGAGAACCTAGGAGTTCAAAATCGATAAGTTTGGGGTTCGAGACCGGGCGAGCGTGCAGGAAATAAAATGATTTTTCAAACGCTGTTTAAAAAGGTGAAGGAAAACTGAACCCTTATAGGAGGCCTGTGCAGTGGGAACATATATGGGCTAATGATAATGATGATGATGATGAAACATTTTCTGTTTTTTACAGGGACATGTCAATATAACTGTGGAGAGCTTCGACGAGTCGTTCCGTCAGAAGACAAGAAACACAACACTCATGCTGCCTATACGGTAGGTCATCATGATACAATTTGCCTACAACAGTTACATATTATATTAGTTATTATTATATAGGAATATTAATTTTTTTCTATCTATAAAAAATTGTGACGTCACACAGCGATTGTCGAGTCTGCGCTTGTTGCAACCTCGTGGTTTCAGATTACATGATATATTTTGGTAAAAACCTACTTGCAACTCGCGTTGGGCACCTATTTCTTGTCGAATCGATCTATCTGAGATGTAATAAGGGAAATATATCAAGTTAGTTAAAAAAAATTTACGATAAATAACAACCGTAGCGCGCGCATCATACCGGTGCCGGTGCGATCCCGGCGGCTGCTGTGGGACCAGTTCCACAGCCTGCGCTACCCGGGCGGTTACTTCCCGCGCGACGACCTGCGCGCCAAGCACGACCCGCTCGACTGGCACGCGGACCACATACACACCAACTTCCGCGACATGTACCGCCGGCTGCGCGAGCACGGCTACTACGTGGAGGTCATGGGTGAGATTCTTATGCTTTTTCGTACTTCGAAAGCGTGCACTTGCAAGGGGGGGGGGGGGGTATGTAACGTTTTCGGAACTTGCATACGCTTGCATGGGAGATGAGAGAGGGGAGGGGGCGTAAGCTAGCTCCGGCGGTGATGGGTGGGTGTGGTGTTGTGACAGTGTCGCTCCCAAGGTCGATCTATGCCGGAAGCTAAGTGAATGGAATCGTCTTAACTAGATACCATCGATGGAAACCAGGTCAGTACGACACTTTGATCATTATGAGAAATAAATAAGAAAATGATACAGGTATTGTAACAATAGTTATGGCTATCTAAAATTTGACAATGTTTTTGACTCACTTCACCTCATCTATTTTACGGGAAATGCTTGATTGAATGTTATATATGCCTAGGTTCTCCGCTAACCTGCATCAACACGTCGTTATACGGCGCTCTCATGCTAGTGGATCCAGAAGACGAGTATTTTCCTGAAGAAATGGCCGCACTCAAGAAAGCTGTCGATACGGGACTGTCTCTTATCGTCTTCGCTGATTGGTACAATGCGTCTTTACTAAGACACGTGAAGTTTTATGACGAAAACACGCGGCAATGGTACGCAAAAAATATTTTGTCTTTTCCTATATTGCTCATAAAATAATTTAAATTAAAATTAATCATACTATTTTTACTAGGTGGATTCCTGAAACTGGTGGATCGAATGTACCAGCTTTAAACGACTTGCTGAGCATTTTTCAGGTTATTATTCCTATAACTATAACTTTAGTTACTAATTTATTATTTATAAGATTTCAAAGTATAATATGCATCATACATCATTGCTTTCAATGTTTTGATTTGAATGTTTCATCTCTTTCACCAACTGTAACTATACTATAAGTGCTCTTATCGGACACTGTGTTTTCCATATTATAAAGTTTTTTAGTTGAACCGCAAGTAATATAACTAATAGTGCTAATATTGCTAATATTCCTTTAAAAAAGAAATAATAAATTATTATCTCATCCAGGTGGCATTAGGTGACCGCGTGTTTGAAGGCACGTTCAAGCTGGGCGGACACGCGATGTACTACGCGAGTGGTACGCACATACACAGCTTCCCAGAACACGGCGTGCTGGTGAACGCCAGGCTCGTGGACCAGGGGCAGCAGGTGAGCATGGGGGAGCGGTGATGGTCTTCGAAATATTGTGTTCGAATTTGCTTGGGGGTGTTGAGTTTTGCGGAGGGGCTTGGGGAGTTTGTTAGGTTAGGTTAGTTTAAGCTGGGCGGAAGGGTTTTTTAATTTCCCTTAAAAGTAAATTATGATATTAAGTAAAGTATATTATGATAGATAGTATTCTACTTCTATTATTTTCATTTTTATAACTAATGTTTTTGTTCTACTAGTTGCGCTTTATTTGAATTGTATGTCGGTTTTGTCAAACTGTTCTATAAGTAACATGTCCAAGTTTAGTTTTTTAAGTAAGAAATCTACTCCAGATAATGTCCGGAGGCAAAGCAAGCGGGCACAGCGGGGCCAACGTGCCGACAGTGGATGTGCCCATCTTGGGCCTGTTGCAAACAGACGGTGAAACTAAAGATTACGCTAACGATACTATGGATAAAATTCCAAAGGTGAGTCATAGAACATTAATGTATTTTCCAATGTATCTACGCAATTAAAATTTATTTATAGCGAGTAATTATTGCCTTTTAACACTTAATCGTTTTTATTGTAGTCTAGTCGGAGTAGGTATGAAGCTGGCTACCTAATATAATGCGCTTGACATGAGGGTGCAGAGATATGACCCTGTATTATATTTATCTTTTCCATAATACTCGGGTACCACTAGAAGGATAATACCCAGTCTTTTGGAAGGCTTACGTGAGGACACAGGTCTAACGCGAAGAGGCCCTTTTGAGAGTTTTAATGTGTTGTGGGACACCAGCCCGTCCATGCCTGCACTAAAGACTTACAGCCCTGGGCAGTCCGAGCCCGATGTATAGCTATAGCGAGATATGGACATTTGTGACCCTGTATTTTTATTCAGTCAATTATTTATTCACAGGCCGGTCGACTAGTGGTATACGGCGACTCGTCTTGCCTTGAGAGTGGGTCGGCTCGGCCGTGCCACTGGCTGCTATTGGCCGCGTTGCAATACGCCCTCGGAGGACATGTACCCTCCTCGCTGCAGGACGCCGCGGCGTCTAGGCAGCATCGAGACGTTCATATTATACCTTCGGGTGAGAATTATATTACGAGTCATCTGTAATGCTTTATCTATACGATATATCTGTTTTGTTTCATGCAAAGAAGTAACAACAACGTTGTATAAGACTGAATGGTGTGACTGTTTTTCTTAAACTGGTATCAGTTGAAGATGTTTTGATGTGGAAAAATAGTGTTTTAATGATGGGTGCGGCTAAAATTTGTATATAAGTAAGATTTGTCGATGGTTTATTGCGTTTTTTAAATGATGTAGCTTCTTTCCTATTATGTAAGCAGCAATTGTTATCATAATATAAAACACAAGTAAAAAAATTTCCAGACTTGTTATGTTAAATTAAAAAGCAAGTGTCTCGCGACGCCCGACTGTAGCGATTAATTGTTTACCCTTCCATGGAAACTTGTCACTGCAAACTATATCAAACACTTTACTAGATTTTAATATTTCCCAACGAGTACAATCTAGTGGTCTTCAAGCGTACAGTGAACCGATACCTTATACGCTCCATCTTAGATTATATCTCCGCTCTCCTATTGTACATAACTATAAAACGCACAAGTAAACATAACACGCAACAATCGCGCAGAGCTGCCGCGTCGCTCGGAGGGCGGGCGGCTGCACGCGTACTCGCGCGTGCTGTCCGCGGACGGCGCGGCGCGGCCGCTGCCCGCGTGCGCGGCGCCCGCCGCGCTGCCCGCCGCGCCGGTGCACGCGCCGCCCGCCGCGCGGACCCTCGCGCCGAAGCACCAGCCCACCGACCCGAGGACCATTGGTATGTACGGCGGCAAGCTGTCAGATCACGCGCTAGACCCGCGCTCGGCTGCTGCTTGGAAACCTTCGCGCCGGGCCACCAGCCCGCCGACCCCAGGACCATTGGTATGTATTGGGGCAAGCTGTGCTTTGCGCTGAGCTACCAACCCACTGAGAAGCATTTGTATGTACTGGGACAAGCCGTGGGGTCACGTGGTAGTCCTGCACTCCGATGCTCCTTCCTTCTACTACCTTCCTCCTACCTTCGCGCCGAGACACCAGTCGACCGACCCGAGAACCATTGGTATGTACTTGTGTGTACCTGGAAACCTTGCACCGAAGCACTACTGCCACCGCTAGCCTACACCACTAGTATGTACTGGGGTAAGATAACAGGTTAACCTGCAACACCCGTCTACTCCCGAATCACTCTGCATGCCATTACATAGGAAGCTTCGCGCCGAGCCACCTCACTACCAACCATTGGTATATAGAATATGTAAAATATCACATATATCGAGTTACTATCTCGGAGTTAACTATACATTAAGGCATGCACTCATCTACTCCCGAAGCACTCTAAAAACATTCAAAATTACTCTATTAGCTTTAGATTTTGAATTGTTAACTCATTACATTTGATTGAAATTTGAGTTAATTTATTTGTTGCTTAAACACGTATAAAAAGTACATAATATGTATTAATAAGAAAACATTGGACGTAACATAATACATACAAACAAATTCTCTATTTATGTATTTGTGTAACTTAATAAAAAACGAACTCATCTAAAATGTGTTTTTTGTCACCGATAAAAGCAGATTTTACTTTTATAAAAATGTATTCATTACGATCAAGAACTACCAAACCTAAAGAAAATTCATTATTTGGTACCATAAACACAAAATTACCGTAATATACAGTATGTTTCAATTTTAACCTCATTAAGTGACACTAATTTCAAAACGGATCTTAGTTTTCCTTCACGTACCCAAGAAGATATAACGTGTCAAAGTATTTCTAAGACAAAAGCTATTTACCATTACAAGACATTTACCATATCTAATTATCTAGTTAACGTATCCATTCCACCAGGTGCACCAGAAACTGAAGGTACAGAGCCGGCTCCGCGTGCCTGGAGAGGCGCCGGTGTTGCTCCGAAGACCCACAGCCCCGACCACGAAGGTTCCACCTTCAGCTCCAAAGCCCTCACCGTCCTCGCCATAGCAGCCATCATATACTGCATCATCATCTTCTGGAAACGCTACGGCCGCAAGATGAAGAGACGCAAGCTCATCTCGCTGGCCACCTGAAAACGGCTTAAATGGAGATTCTCCATTTTATACCGTATGAAATGCAACAAGTATTGGTGATATTTGCCTAAAACGGACTAGCGTCTGAACTTCCACAGACGGTGTACGGAGTGTAAAAAAACCAAATGAGGTTTTAGGGAGTGATAGTGAGTTTATGGGGACTATTGAGAGTGTATGATACATTATTTCGATTGGCAATATAGATAAGGAAGGATAAACTTTTAGAAAAATTATTTAACATTTCTCTTTGTATATTGTTAGAGCGAAATAAACACGTTGACTGACTGATACGGGATAAGTGAATAAATTAAAGGCATTTTGTTAAGCTATTTGAATATTTATTGTGGAAATGAACGATGGTATTGTCACTGATATGAATGTAAAATAGGGCCCACTTATCTGTTGATAATATATGAAATTTTATTAGTGATAGTATAGGATACGTCGTACGTACTCGAGACAATATTGAACGGTCTAATACACAAACAAATGGTTTAATATTGATATTTCTATAAAAATAAAATACTGTGAATCTTTTATGTAAATAAATGTGTCCATTATGCAATCGCCTTATATATTGATGTTTAAGTACTACAAGATAATGTAAAATGTTTGTGGGAAACTTTAGTGTAACGAAATTACTATAGGTGACGAATTTATACAAGAGAAAAACAAATAGCTTTTTTCTCAAGTGGACCTTAGATAGCAAATACATATTTTTCAAGAATTAATAAGATTTCTTTGTATCCACATTGATTATAAGATTACAAAGTTTCAGTTATTTTTGACACTTATTTGAAACACTCATATATATTTTGTCGCAATATGTGAGAAATAATTCGGTTTAGTGTGTGTATCAAACGAGACGATCAATAGATAATTAATATAAAATATGTAATGATTATGAGTAAAGCCAAACATATATGTACAATAAGAAAATGCCTTTCATGATTTGACCGCCCATTGCTTTACAGCGTGATAAGTATTTTTATTCTTACGAATTCTATCGCATAGCAAGTTTTATTATTTTGCAAATATTTAAAATGCATTCTTATTATATGTAACTTACTATTCGCCCGATTTTATTTCGTTCTAATATTGAGTTGGGTTTGAAAATGTCTGAATATTCACAAATTAGTGCACAAGACATAAATATATTGTGGCGTAAGTAGTGATATATGTATATTACCATTATATACACTCGTATATATATTAAATTAAGACGTGTCTTTACTTCCTTAATATACCAGTGTGTGTGCCTATATAATGAAATGACGTAATCTTAAGCCATGTAGATGATTTTCCCAAGACTTCTAAAGTATCAAATGTAGGATTTTAATAAGCTATTACAATCAGGGTTTTAAAAAACATTTTGTTAAGCTAGTTATTTGTTTAATATTGTTTTACATGGTTACATCCAACGTGTTAGCAATTTATTTATGACTCCTATTGAAATTCCTTATTGTAATTAAATAGTATTAACCGACCGGTTTTAATTTCGACTGTGGTCCAGATTTAAAATTAAACAGTCCCTCGCGTCATACAAGGTACATTAATAACACTAATAGGAGATAAGCCAGCCAACGAACAACGACACTAACTAAAAGAATATACATTTTTTGAATTAGATTTACTTTAAGATCAATTCAAACGGATATTATCATTACTTGAAGACAAGCTTCTTAAAGTAGGAGCTAAATAATATAGAGTGGAATTGATATTATAGCGTTATAGTTGAAATTCTTTGTGGGTTCATTCCTATGTATTATTCTTTTATATACATCGAGTTTTGTGCTTTTTCCACTCATTGCAAGATGTATCATTGCTGGAAATTGATGTGACCAGTTTTAATATTTATATAACATTGTATACTAAATATGTATTATTGTACATTTTTATATAGTAACGTAATATTGTCAATTAAATACGCACGTGTGTGTAAAGATTGTATTAAATTTTAATTAGATAGTGATCAGTTTTCCGGAAATTGTCGTTCGGACTAACAAATACACTATTCGGGTTAATTTATTCTTGTACCTATAATTTCAGGCGTGTATTTCATGATCTGTATATGTTGCAGTTATAGCGGGTGTGGTCAAAAGGCGCTCTCCTCAGTTAGACCTAGTCGTGATAAAGGCATATGGTTACAATTAGTTCTAACCAGGGGAAACTCGTCCTAACGGTTTTCTCATTCTGCGTTGAAATATTTTGATCATTTCATACGCGAATAGTATGCATTGTTTTATATGATAATGTAATTTTATACACACGCTTTATTTCTATATGTAAGAAGCGAAATACTTCTCTTAAAATTAAAATTAAAATTTCTCACTTGCTCTTATGAAGAGTATATGTAAGGAATTTATTGATTGAATTAAATATGTCCGTTTAGAGTTGGTCAAAATCGAGTACAAAGAAGTCGGTTGTATACAACTAAAGCTAATCAAAGCTCGTTAAAATGGGATGTAACATGACACAACACCCACACCATAATGTAAATATATTCGCTCAAACGTTATTCGCGTATTGTTTATCAACAATATACACTGGAACATTCATTCTCATTAATAAATACTAGATTGTTCCTTATAATATCCTAGTATGATGCATTAATCTAATGCATAATATGCATTATACAATAGGAAGTAATACACTCAAGATATATTTTCTTCTTTTCACTAATCAATCGGTGAAAACACATTTCAAATTATAGAAAAGTTTTCCTATACGTATATTAAAATTTTCGTTTTGTTTAAGGGACGCTATAATTGATTATTATTATTATGTTAGTTATGTTTGAATTCGGGCGATTTCTATCTCTTGGGTATGAACCCAGGTATGAACCTCTGGTACTAGCCTGGCTTGGTATCACCTACATACATATCGAGCTGTGACAGGATCTTTGAAATCGGTCCAGTAGTTCCTCAGATCAGCGCGTACCAACACAAACTCTTCAGATTGATATTATATATAATATAGAAGTTAAGATATTATCCCGCAAGTCAGTCGGGGAAAGTCTACCAGTGCAATACAATGGTATACATATTTATTGTTTTTACGTGGTGTGCATTTTGCGTATGACAGATGCAGCACAACTGCTTGTTAGAATGTTATGTCAATTGTAGCTTATTTGTACTATTGTACATAGTATATGAATGTTACTGTTTGGTTGTTGGACGCGGATCTCGTGTTTATATTAAAGGCAACCGCGTAACATTGAACGATTCCAAATAAACGTTTTAGATGTAAGTATAGGAATATAAAATTATGAAGAAATAAATCAAACCTATGTATACTTGTGGTGGTTTTTTTTTTCAAGACCTATGTGCGGGCTTCCGGATTATTTGAGTTTGTGCCACATCCCATTTTAAATTTTTATTTATTTAAGCAAACTGTTTGATGGAATATAGAATATAATATAATAATATAGAAAGAACATCTATATGATACATTCCATCTTTATTATTTCTATTCGTAATTTGGTTTAACCGACTGCAAAAAGGGGGAGGTTACTCAAATCGTCTAGTTAGGAAGATTAAACTATCTACCTTGTGATTGTGCTTGCTTGACTAGCTGTTCGCTCTTGGTACATAACACATAGCCTATGCCACTCAATGAAGTTGCAGCTTTCGAATAGTCGAAATCGGTCTAGCAGATTTTGCGTGAAAACGTAATAAAGCACATATATTGTGCACATTCGCATCGTTGTCATGGGAGGAAGACAGTAACCTCACTTTGATATCTCACTGTGCTCAAATTTTAGGCTCTAATATAATTAATCTGATGTAAGAATGTGTTTAAGATATGTAAACCTTATTTTAAAGGTATGCGACGTTATACTCAGGTTTGCGCATGATATATAACTTGAATTAAGAATACAAAGAACAAACAGTCTTTGCAAATACTCGTATTTTAAACGGTAGGTATACGGCCGTATACTGGTTTTTTTTTGTACCCAGATAGCATAGTAAAATAAAAAGTTATGGTCGGGCAACGCCGGTTAGAAGCAAAGCAGTGGTTATGAGATCGGTGCTCAAGGTTCGTCATGATCTTACCGCGGCAGAATTCGTAGCAGTTATTTCACGCGCACGCGCGGTACATGCGTGCGTCATTCTATACGCAGTCACCGTTTTTGCATAGACGGCCTAACCTAACGTCAAGCGGACGACTTCATTCAGTAACCGCGAAGGCGCCGTGAGATCACCACCAGTATCAGTCACCGCGCGATACACCAGCCAGCCGCAATGTCGCGCGTTTACCAACCTTCGGCTCACGTAGTCGAAAAGTCACGGATACCATCGTTCGACAAATATAAGGAGATGTACAAAAAATCAATCGACAACCCAGAGGAGTTCTGGTCAGAAATAGCCAAAGAATTCCATTGGCAGACGCCGCACCAGCCCGGTAAATTCGTCTCGTATAATTTCGATATCACTAAAGGCGACATTTTCGTTAAATGGCTGGAAGGAGCGGTGACCAACATCTCCGTGAACCTGCTGGACAGAAACGTGGAAAAGGGCTTTGGGGACAAAATCGCCTATTATTGGTGAGTTGTTTTTTTGCCATTGAAGAATCAATAGACAGCTGAGCGAATGTGGTGCACTGAGTCGGCGCGCGACTTATTGATTTTCCGCAAATATATTGACTTTCCTGTTACCAACGCTTATGTAATGCAAACAAATTTATACTTTTCCTTTAACATTGTTACCATTTTGCTTTTAGCGAATTCATATTTTTTTGCTCACTAACATATTTTTTTTTTTTTCTCTTTTCTACCTATTATTTTGTTACTTTATTGGACATGAAACAAGGACAACCTTTTATTTTATTAAGTACAAACATAAATCTTGGGGTGTTGTAAATTTAATTAATTAGGTACTTTGTTGCGTGTAAAATATAAAAAACACCTAGCCGAAGTCAGGATAATGTTTAAAAAATCCTAAAATCTTATGAATAGAAAAGGTCACGATAATCGTGCGTGTTTAATTCTGTTCTCATTTAATTAATATTAATTGTGTGTAGGTACTTGACATGCGTGAACTTATATCGATACAAACATTACAAAGAGCAAAGTATCTTTCACAAATGAATTTGTTAAAATGTTCAATTGTTCCTTAAACAATCGACTTTATGAGACCACCTTGCAAGATAATATGAATTTGTACAATGATATGCCGTGGTATATAATTACAAAACTAAGTAAAATTATTTTTTTCATTACTCAGCTACTTTCTATTGCTGCAATTAAATACAATGCTATAATGGTTTGAATTTTCAAGTTCAAATGAAATAAACCCTAATTACTTTTAGCTACGTTGTTCGTCATAACTTTTTAAATATATAGATATATCTCTATTTTTTAATTTACTTAGTAAAAACTAAACTAAACACGTGTTCAATAACTGAAACGACTCGTCAAACTGAAAAAGAAATAAAAATTAGATTGCAGTTTTATCGTGTAGGTTATGGACAGACGACAGTTTTTAAGAGAAAAATCAATTCCCTGCATATTATGTCGCAGAACTTTACGTAAGACGGATTTAGGTGCTATAGTTACGTAACTAAACACTTTTGGGAAACTGCCAAGAGGCTTTATAATTTAAGGCCACTGTTCGGGGTTACGTTCTTTAGTCTTCATTAGTTGCAATTTGTTAAATAATTTATTTTTTAACAAACCGACTTCAAACTGTCAGAACTAAACCAAATTTAAATGGAGAAACACAGCAGACACTGGCATTCAAATAAATGAAGAATCATAAAAATCGATTCACCCAGCAGAAAGTTAAATTAACCTCCTTCTTTTTTAAATACATTTGCCCTTCTAATTTTTTTCACTCGGCCCTTATGAAGCCACCAGTATTGCTTAAAAAATAATATAGGTCTGTCCCTTTTTAACTAATTTTATGACAGTTTAATCAATTTGTGATTGTGTATGTTTAGAATGATTGTTCTAGTTAATGTCCTGCAATATCGACTCGTTTCCTCTGATACTATCTACTTATAAAAGAATATATACCTAACTAGGTACATATTACGTCTCATTAATTTTTCATGCTGATAATACTATTTATATGTAAACATATTAGTGGAGTAGGTACCGAACCAATACTAATTAATTATTTATAATAAATTATTATTATTTACCTGTTGTGAACCAATTGGTAATATGTTAGAGTTCATTGGACTGAGTCGATGATATATAGTATAGAATAGTTATGGTATTAATTACAATTTCATACGGTAACAGCTACTACGCACTGAAAAGTTTGCGAAGAATTTCATTCGAATTTAATTTTACAAAATTTTACATGATTTTAAAGGTTTTGTTATCACTGTGTCCTTACTGAAAAAAACCTATCTTGTTTAAATAGTCACGGTTGTGGAAGTAGCGCAGTTACATCTACAGCGTTCGTGAGTGCAATAAAATTTTAAAGTTATTTTTGTTTCAAACTTATTTATTTATTTTATTGGTTTACCAACGCTTGCTCACCTCATTTTTCATTCAAGGATTCTTACAACAACTATTGGTTGCAAATTAACGTTTTATTTTGTCGTTAATAATGATAAATAATAACAATAATGCATGTGTCTATTGTACCGAGAATTTACTTTTCTCAAACGTCCGTCAGGTGCAGGGTGTTGATGGAGACGAGCTCCTGTTTCTGTATAGTTGTTTATTATAAACATATTGCAGCCCATTTCATAATTTAAGGATAACACATAAAAAGGTTATATTAGATAAAAGATTATTACCGAAAAATTATGCATTAAATTTTTTTATATAACGCGTACTGATGCCCGTTAATGCCAAATATTAATCTATATTATGACGATTCAAAATAACATCTAAAAGAAATCTAATTAAACAAAAAAATGTTTCAGTATGAGTGATAGCTTGACTTAAAATTAAAAAATGAGCAATTCATAAGGTCAATACCAACACGATTGTACGTAATGGTAACTGTTCTAATGGCCTGTACCTTGGGTAAAAGTTAATACAAGACAGTTTGTTTCCCTTGACACAAAAACTTCAACTTGATGTTGATAAAACTATAAGTAATTGCGATAATAATATTGCTAGTTATTGAATAATATGATTAAGTATATGAATAGAATATAGGTATGAAATATAACATACATGGATATTTCATAGTTTTATCTTAATATTACTTCGATGAACTTTCAACAGTAACATATTAAAAAAAAGAAACTCACTAATAGGTCGTATTTTTCATATTGAAATGAAATGAATGCAACCAAATATTTTCTTTTCTTTTAAACTTTTGTTATTTGTTTATTAAACATAGTAACTATGTTAATTTATATAATAGCGTTATAAAATAACCTAATAATTTTAAAATCAACTAATTCACACTTTTAAGTTTCCTTCAACACTACGACCGGAACTTTTGAAGTTAATTACACAATTCCGCACACAATGTCAAGTGCATTTGATTTATCATTATATTTCTGTATAAAATCTTAATCGATCGTTGTAATATGAATACCTGATAATAAAGATATTATTATTATAATTAAATATTAGAAATGTGATGGGCCATTTGAACCACTAAGAGATCTGTTACCAAATTGGGCCAGCTCGCACCGGGGATGTTACCACACCCCCACAGATCGGCTTGAAATAGTAGCGGCGAGTAGGCGGTGATAGCGCCTATCGTCAGGCGACCCAACAGCTTTTTAGCAAATTATAACATTTAGCATTATATCGTCACTTGTAGGCTGTCTAACTGAATGCAGACAACAATTCAAAACACAGGAGAGGGAACACGTGATCATATGTTTTTGTTTGTAGATAGGTCGGTAGGCTCTAAGATTCATAAAAAAATATGTTTCAGGTCTGGAGGTAATATCTTCTTTTTCTTTTGAAGCGTTAGTAATTCTGAAAACATCATCACAGTAGTTTTATTAGATATACCAACACGCAACAATGTCACTTAACTAAAATAGATCCCTGGGTCAGACCACAATCAGATGTTGTATTAACCGAAGAGAATAATTTAGCATTCGCAAAATCTATTCGTTTTAATGAAGAAAGGTATACATAAATAAAAAAAACAGGTACTTACGTTTTATAAACGTATCTTCGATTTTTCATTTCAATTCATGAGACATTGGTTGTGCTGAAGCGACAAGAAATGGTCATTAATTAAAGAAGAAAAGATACATATCTATACAAAAACCATTCTTCTATATCAATGGCTTTGTATCTTATGTGAGCCAATATTCTAGGGAGGGAAACCACCCAGATGACTACAGCCGCATCACGTACAAGAAGCTGAAAGACCTCGTGTGCCAGTTCGCGAATGGCTTGCGGACGAGGGGCGTGCACAAGGGCGACAGGGTCGCGATCTATATGCCCATGATCTTGGAGACCGTCGTGTGCATGCTGGCCTGCGCAAGGATCGGCGCTATACACTCTGTAGTGGTATGGAAGTATTCCCTTCCGTTATTATGTCTGATAAACGTCATCAAAAGCTCTTAAACGTGGTAAATTTAAATATGAATCGAATATATCTATACAAGGAGGTAAAATGTCGCTCAATTTATGCCTATTTTATAATAAATTGCTAATACCCTTTATCAATTCGCCGTTATTCCGGTTACGTACATATTTAGTTGTCATATTACTTCCTCGATCAACGTTTCCGATGTAATCTCTATGAATATAAGAACTTTTATTGAAAAACAAAAACTTCATACACAGTGCATCTAGATGTACTTCCTAATTTACTTCGTGGTCATTGACTCCGATCCAACCGTTCGTAATGACTGATTTTAACAGTAGGTACTCTCATCTCATGAGTCATGAATAAACTGGTAACAAGATATAAACATGCTGATTAGTATAGTTATTATCAAACTCGCATCTCGCTTACTTCAATACTGTTATCTTTATAATATGCAGTCGTAGGAAACACCTAATCTGTATAGAATTTAGAACACATACTGAGAAATACGCGGTGACGAAAATATAACCATAGTTACACAATTCTTATGGTTATTTACATTCGTAAAGTGTTTGTAATTGTTTCTCGAAGTGCCCTTTACACAATGACGTTTAGGTAAATATAGGAAGCAAATATTCTATTGGTGCTACTGGAAAATCTACATCCATACCAACTTTTCCAAAATGTGTTTAGAAATTTTAATGAATTTTATATTCATTATTTGCATAGACTGAATAAGTAAAATTACTACCTAAAAATAGACCTTAGTTCTATGGGAACACGGAAGTTTCAAGAAAATCTTTCTTTTAAGATAAGCGAGGTCTGTTGTCCCAAGCGAAATAATACACCCAGTAAGTACTTTGTCTAAAGAATCTTATAACATATCATAAGTATTATCTTAATGCAGTTCGCAGGTTTTTCTTCGGACTCGCTAGCTGAGCGCATGTCGGATTGCAAGGCCAAGGTGCTCGTGACTGCGGACGGCGGGTGGCGCGGGGAGAAACTGCTAGTCTTGAAGAAGACGTGTGACGAAGCGCTGGAGAAAGCTAAAACCAAACATAACCACAAAGTGGAAATGTGCGTGGTAGTTTCGCACCTGGCCAAGGCCACGCCGTGCGGTAAACTCGACGACATTCGAAGCCTGGTTAGTTTGATATTCCTCTTAAAATACCTTCGAAAATAATCATTATACTAAGTTAACTACCAAGACAGACAATAAGAGTTCAAACAATTTTGTCTGACCATACACGCCGGCCAACAAACAGGCTTACACAAACACTGCAATGCATTTAACTATATAAAAAAGATAATTTAGAGATAAGTATCCTAAACTAAACTTGTATTTGAATCTGGAACAATATTTCAGTATAACTGGAACGATGACGTCGATGTGTGGTGGCATGACCTCATCGAAGACGAGTCTGATGTCTGCCCTCCGGAGTGGATGGGGTCAGAGGATCCCCTCTTTATGCTGTATACTAGGTTTGTAGGATTCATTCTTATTTAGGTTGAATTTGATTCCCGTAAACTTAAAATTTTATAAGAAAGGTTCCGTAGAGATTTCAGACGGCATCTTTATAGGTATTTTTATAAGAATAGTGTCATGGTTCCTAGTAATAACTATCTTTAAATTGGAACTAAAGTATCTTCATAAGGATGCTTAGTACACTAATCACGCCAGTCAATAATTTGCCTGTTGATTTCATATGTGTGAATTGTCTATGAATATATATACAAGTATACACGGCGATACAATGTTGAATTTTGTGGGTAGTAGAGCCGATAAGTTAAGTAAATATTTAAAAATGTAATTCGCCGTTCGAGCCTAAACTCACGCATGAAAGTTTCGAAGTTTTCTCTTTTGGGTTACTTGCTTATGCTGATTTGCCTTAATTAAATATATATGTAATGCAAATAAGACATTGTAAGCGTCATTACTCGCTTGGCATTTTTATATAATCTTTATTGCATATATTATACTCGTATATAGATTGTATAAAGTTGAAAAGTTCTTAATTAAAATTATGCTCGTATATTGAATTAGACTATCACATCGTCTTCTCGTGACCACGCTCGCTTTAAAGTGTTCGAAACGTCGGGTTAATAATATAATGAATAAATCGCGTTTAAAATCCGTTTAAAAGTTTTTAATTTCTAAATGTTATAATACTCGCGTAAAATCAAACACAAGAAAATACTAGACTATCAAAGAAGATTATCAACTATCACAGTTACTTTATATATGTATAGCAATTGCAGTAACCATCTTACCTTACTATATAACGAATTTACTATGTATATCTATATCTATACCCTTGCATATAACTAATTATCTCTGCTAGCGGATCCACGGGCAAACCAAAGGGAGTGTTGCATACCACTGGGGGATACTTGTTGTACGCGGCGATGACGTTCCGATACGTTTTCGACTACCGTGAAAGCGACATCTATTTCTGCACCGCCGATGTCGGCTGGATCACTGGACACACTTATGTTGTCTATGCGCCCCTGGCTAATTGTGCGACCTCTGTTATGGTGAGTAAATTGCCTTTCATAAAATACATTAGGTTATAAATTTTAGCAGGAGTTGAAGTCAGACTGCGAACGAGATTACACACGTGAAAAGGTACCGACAAATTTCACTTTATATTTTTCATATAGGTTCGATTACACATACCTATCCAGTGGGCTAAACAAGTTATGATAAAAGTTATAAAATCGTGCATGATTTATATTGAAGGGCACCTAGGATCGCGAAGGGAAGTAATAAGAAAGAAAAATAAGAATCAAGTCATGCTTTTAAATTTTATATGATAAATTACGATTTCTGTCCCACTATATCCTGATAGGAAACGTATACAGACTTATGTATTATATCTAATCACGTCAGATCGTCAAGCATTGACCCATCATACATATGTGTAGGTAATTAATGCCTATGTCTCATAACCTACAAAGGGCACGCAAATGCTTAACACTTTGGTTTTTAACCTTTGAAATATATTGCGATAATCCTTATCGATTAAATATTGATAACTTAATTAATTGGCAGATCTTTGTCACTTCATACAGCATCCTTTCGCTTTTAAAAATCTTTGATTTGTAATTTTTATTATAATTTCGGTATTTGTGTAAGAAACATTCCTATTTCCGTAAATTTTAATTCCACTTCGCAGTAACTCGTTATCTCAACTATTCACGCGGAATGTACCCAGTCAAATCGTTAACAGTATTATTTTAATTAAATTTACAATTCGCTACGCTCTTCAATTTATAGGAATAAAGCTAAATAACCATCAATATCTTAAAATTTCTTCAGAACTAAAGACATTCGCTGTAGACAAGTTCAGACCTAAAATCATGTCTCACAACTACATACGATCGATCCTTATCAGTAATATGAATGTAGGTACTTGAATTTATTGTTAGATAACTGACATAGCCAGTAGAAGAGATTTTCCAATGACTTTACATATGTAGCAACCTACTCATAACTGTACAATAACGAATACATAGATTCAAAGAGAATGAGAGTAAATTCAATAACAAAGTTAATCGTTTTCACCATTCTAATTATGTATTAAACCGATAATCGCTTTAGGGGAGGCCTAGAAGAGAGATGGTAGATATCATGATACAAAAAAAGATCCCATAATGTGTCTATACTTTTAATTCACTAACTTTTAACGGTGGAAGAAAGTTTATTGTTCTAAGTTTTTCAAAATAATATGATGTGCTCGAAACACAAAAATCTCTTCATCATTGTGTTCACCCTTTTGTTAGTTAAGTCACAATTAAAGATTGTTCAACGCTTGGGATGTAATAAAACTTAATTTTTTTTAAAGACCTTCGTCATGTAATTATCTCCTCATCTTAATTTTGTTTAATATAAAAATCTTATAAATTCCTTTAGTGGAAATTCTAATTATACTCCGGAAATGATTGCTGTCTTAATAGCGAATAAAGCACTGTAATACGTAATAAAAATAAAACCTACCATCTAGATAACAGACATGTTGAGAAACGAGGTTTCCTTAATTTGGCCTGTAATAAATAAATAAAAAAATAATAAATGTATTGTGTCTTAGATTATTTAAATATAAATGTTGTTGTCTGGAACGGTGCGATTTTAAATAACCGTTATCAAACTAGAGTAATTCCAAACTGAGGTTGTACTTGTACTGTACATTTTTGTGTGGTGAAATTCCTTTCTCTTTAGTTAGATATTTCGAGAAGCATGTTACTTAGAGCATGTCTTAAACGCTCTTACTTTAATCTTTACGCGAAACTGTATCTTGCTATTTTATACGATATTATATAAGTAGGATAATTTTGTAAATTCATAATGCAATCAAATAATTTGAAAATTCTATAATAATTTAAGTAAATAATAGTTTTTAATGAGCTCCTTACTTATTTCCTAGTGAGAGAGTAAGCCAAGTAGAAATCTTTTAAAACGATGTAAAAAAAATATGTTACTGTCAGGCGATCAAATAAATTACAATTTAAATTAAATTAATAATGATTTTTCAATTTTTCTCCAAGCATTGTTTTTTGTAAGGAATTAAAATTGGATAAGTAAATTTTTTTTTACAAAATCCTATTATCTGTTGTCGTGACTAATATTATAATTTTAATAAGACCCTCACTTCTTCAACTCCTCATACGTCTATTATCAAGGATTTTACCATATGTGCATTTATTTTGTAGTTCGAAGGCACCCCATTCTACCCGGACAAGGATCGTTACTGGGAGGTGGTGGAGAAATATAAGGTGACCCAGATGTACACAGCACCTACTGCGATCAGGTCGCTTATGAAGTTCGGAGAGGACTACGTTACTAAGTAAGGCACAATATTATTTATAAAAATTTGACCTTGTACGTAAATAAAATCGATCGATGTAATACGTCAATACGTCACGCCCGATGCGGAACTTCACACAATACTAGGAATTGCTAAGGGGACGCAATGCTAAGGTGTGCCAAGAGGGGTCGCGGACGACTTTCAAACAGCGCCCGTGGCTCTTCACAGCGGCTCGACGGAACACCGTGGAGTTCATTTGGACCTTTCCAAAAAAACATTGCCCACTCAAGAAAAAAGATTTGTTAATATGGAATTACGGCAGAATGACATTTTTTTATTAGAGTCGTGAAATGTTAAGCTTAAGCTAAAAAGTAGAAGAAGATAAATATAAACGAATTTAGGACTTCGGTGTTAATTTAAAATGCATATTATACTTTCTTATTCTACGAGAGTGAAGTATGAAGTTGAAATTTCGTATCTTATTGAATCAATTCCATAAATATAATATTGTACCTACATTCCTGATTTCGATACAGAATTGTTCCATTTTGAAGTAACAAAAAGAAATTGTTGTATTCTTATGAGCAAAGTACAAGGTTTTCTTAGAAAAATGTTATTTTTGAAATTTTAAAATGCGAAGGGGCCGTATATTAAGGAAATATCAAGTAATATTATGAAACAGTTTTTGTGTACCATGCTTTTATTTCGTCTGTTGTTCTTAAATTCAATTTCAGTAGATTTTGAAATAAATAGAACGGTTGCTTTTTTATCGATGTTCATATACCTAAACTATAGAAATACTAAAATTAAAAAATATATTAAAACAATTCGAATACATTAAAGATATATTTTTATAGATAACCACGCGTATTTGAGAGAATATTGAAAGTGGTATGTAGTAGAAATAAATAAACATTTATGATTGTTTGAATCACTTCTCTCGCCATCAGTTAAGTATTTGACTCCTTACATACCCAAGTGATAATACAATAAGGATATCCTAGTTTCGGGCCCATAATTTAATTTATGGTGGACTTGAAATAATCGGTGATAATCATTTTGAGTTAGTTTAGTCTTGAATGTATAAAAGAGCTAAATAATAAGCTTTATGTTAAAATCGAGCTACGCCATATTGACCACATACTCTTATCTGTCACCCAGTGAATATTATAAGCTACCCTACTATACTCATTGACCTGACCCGATCGTATTTGAAAATAATTCCTAAGCAAGTAAAGTAATCCGACTGTTAAAATACACTTGATATTTTGGGTGCTAACTTCAGTACACACATATTAAAAAACAATACTATGCTTGTACTTCTGTGTCGTTATTACAACACACAAACAATGAAAATAATTAATGACGCTGAACTCTGAACACGAAAGAGGAATAATGAATACGTTATTGATCAATATGTACCTATGTACTTTATCGATATGATGGCAAGGACTGCAGGGCATAATATTTAACGCATGTTATTTTCCATTCCGAATTATGAGTTACATAATAAAGAACAAGATAGCTAGCGGACTCAATATCATAATGCATGTTATTTCCTGAAAGGAGTCCAAATTATGAATCACCAGCAATAGAAATGAATTATCCACAGACACGACTTGAAGTCCCTGCGAGTATTGGGCAGTGTTGGGGAGCCAATCAACCCAGAAGCGTGGTATTGGTACTATAACCTCGTGGGCGGTGGACGAAGCTCCATCGTGGATACGTTCTGGCAGACCGAGACCGGTGGGCACGTCATCACTAGCTTGCCTGGAGCCACTCCTATGAAACCTGGTGCTGCTGTAAGTTACTTGGCTGTCACAAATAAAGTCCCTTTAATCGTTGAGCGAAATTTTTAATTTGGCCACATACTGATAAATGTAATATTTAAGGATTGAAAGCAATATAACATGTGTTGCACCTAAGTATGACTATGTATCTAGATTTCTTTAATTTATTATTTCTACTCAAAAATGTAAACGTCGACGTCCTAAAAGGCCGCAACGACGACGACGACGACGACGACTCACAAATATTAAGCAATTCAATTCGAAAGAGATTTTTAAAAAGCCTTATTGATTAATGTTTGATTTAATTTCTTCAGGGGTTCCCATTCTTCGGTGTTGCACCAAGTATCCTGGATGAGAACGGCAAGGTAATCGAAGGGCCGGGTGAAGGTTATCTGGTGTTCTCCCGACCCTGGCCAGGAGTCATGCGCACTCTCTTTGGCGACCATGAGCGCTACCAGAAGGTCTACTTCTCCAAGTTCCCGGGGTACTATTGTACTGGTGACGGTATGTACGATACAATGTGTTTGCATTTAATTAATAAAAAAAAGAAGTCATTAAATGCTTAAATTTTATGTTGACACCATGTTTATATCTGTAACTATAAACGAATAATATTTTTTCAATAATTAGTTTTATAGTCATTCGAAGATTAATAAGAAATTTTTCGAGCTTTGGCACGATGTTTTCTCACCATTTGCCATGACGCAGGTGCGCGACGTGATGAGGACGGGTTGATCTGGGTGACGGGTCGCATCGACGATATGCTGAACGTGTCGGGTCACCTCATGTCCACTGCCGAAGTGGAAAGCGTCCTCACAGAAGACTCTCACGTCTCCGAAGCCGCCGTCGTGTCCCGGCCTCACCCGCAAAAGGGAGAATCGCTCTATTGCTTCGTGATCCTCAACGAGGGCGTCCAATACGACCCCTCTATAACTGACGCACTGAAGAAACACGTACGCAGCAGAATCGGCGCCTTTGCCGCTCCGGATGTCATTCACTTCGCTCCAGGCCTGCCCAAAACCAGGTCTGGGAAGATAATGAGGAGGATATTGAGGAAAATCGCCTTGGGTGACGCCGATATTGGCGACACTTCCACCCTCGCTGATCCGTCAGTGGTCGACGAGCTATTCAAGAGCAGGAAGTAAACAGGATCTTAAGTATTTTTTTTCAGCTTATGTTATGCTATTAGGGACGCATTATAGATATTAACAGCTCAATGTTATAAAGAATATCAAATGTGTAGTTAATTTTTTATAGTTGGCACTTTTGTTTATGCTTTACCAGAGGTTATCTGTGCCAAAGTTTTATAATAGCAATGGCATGAAAATTTTGTTTTATTATATTAAATATCATAATACTCGTCAAATGATCCGTTAGGTGAATTAATTTTTAGCATTATTTCATTTAAACCGTCCGAATTTACAATTTAGGTTCGAGTGTACATCGGCTTTCTATATGAACTTAAAAAATATCTATATATTTCCTTCAAATCCCTAGTACCTAAATCACAAAGCGAAATAGAACGATTAGTATTTAACCAAAGGATACTATTCAATGCAAACAATATCTATCCTAAATATAAATGAACATTTAAAGTAAACAGCACATTTAATCTTGTAGCTACTTATAGTTTATGGTATATTGAATCTGTGGATATCATTTTCCCGCGCATTCCCCTTCGTAGAAAATGCGCTTCTTTTAAAGGCATTCCATTTAAATAAATCAATGTAGTGGTAATTGGTATGTATTATAATTCAATATTTATGTTTTAGAAAGCTAACAATGGTCACCTTCGTGAAAAGTAAACGGTAATTCAAAAACAAAATGCACACACTTCTAGAACAATTCGTTCGATAGTAATAATTAAAGATTATTTATTTTACGTGCAAATGGGAATGGTTTATTATAGTAGTGTTAAGTATAATGTGGTATTATATAAGTACGTGTAAACGTAAATTATTTGAGTGGAACATTGTCTGTGTAATTTTGATTAATTTATACCAGTATTTTGAAAATATTCTCAAATAGGGCACACGTGTTTTATACGTAGACTTATTATTATGCATGAAAGCAGTGTTTTGTGATGCACAATGAATTTGCAAATATAATCAATATCAATTGAAAAAATGTACACATTATAATGTAACGTGTTCTCTGTCTAAATGTGTGTTATATTCGCGCCACACGGCGTCATTAGTACCTGTCAGCTGAATGGGTCGCCATATGTCACCCCCACAAAACTGGGATATTAAAAGCAATATTTTAATATCCTTATTCAGCCTACCTTTTCATGCCATTCATTTTTGTTTCTTATCCTATCTTCTTAATATTAATGAAAAAATTCCTCTACTCATTAATATTAGTCATACTTTCATACTCTGAAATACTGTCAAATACTTTCAGCTTGCACATTCTACATTTAAATAATTTCGGAAAATTTAATCGACGTACAAAATTCAAAGTTAAATCTAAGCTGAAATGCGAATATCTTAAGTTATATGGTAGTGGATGATCACTTTACTTTATAGAATTATTGCAAGTGCAAGCTTACTTATACATACCTATAAAATTCATACCTATTTATGTATCGTACATAATCGCTGTTGTTACTTGTTGTTGTCTATAATATAGGATTATAAAATATAGTTATGCTATGCACCATAGTATATTCAATCGGTCACTAATATAATGTACGATTAGCATCCAATCAAATTGGATATTACTTTTCGATGATTCTGTAGTCTGTGAGTTAATTTATGAGTTGAATACTTCTATATGTAAGTGAGTGGTAGATAACGAATTTAGTTATTAATTTTAAATGTTTGCATAAACGCACACTGTTTCTTTTTTAATATTATATAATTTAAATGAATTGTTACGTTATCTTTATATACAACGAGCCAGAACGAAGAAGCATAGATGGGAATTTGAATTGAAAATACTTAGTTAAAAAATTATGTCCACAAATAAGGAATTGTTCAGAAGCAATATTATTGTTACTATGTTACGTAAAAACAGTTTCTCTATAATATAACTAATATGTATAGAGTATCGGGAAACGAATTCAATCTAATTTATTGAAACGAACAATTGTATTATAAAATAATTTATTTAACATAAAACAATGCATTGAAATGAATTATAAAAAATTGTATATTTCTTTTCACTGTTCGCTTACTAAAAGGCAAAGGTCATAATACCTTTACGAATTAAAGTCTTAAATTCAAACAGTTTGTTGTATTATTTAGCCACTTGATATCCTACTACACTAAGGAATAGTTCTTGTTGTTGCATTTAAAATAACTCTCACAATATTTACTGTCTTCGTCTGCATAGCAATAAATTATAGGACCGTAGCAAAATTAAATGTAGGTATAATCATAATATATTGTGTTACAACTTACACCACAGGTTATACTGATTACTGAGCGAGCACAACTGTCGTGCAGAACTATGAAATAGTTGTTAAGATTTAAGAAACATTGTGATCGTGTAATGAAACGGACATATCATTAAACGTGATGTTATTCCAGTTTGTTTATTAATTCAATCCCTTTGCCTTTATCGTTTTTTAGTTGAGCTGTGTAGGTAAACATTTTTGATCATAAACAAAAATGTATATCTAATTCAATAAATTTCAATGAGACGACAATAAATATTTAAGAAAAATGTAGGTAGGGCCCTCGAATAAAATAATTATAAAGTTAAATATCTAATAGTCAAAGTCATTGGAACATTACTAACTTTAATGGTACCTTTATAATTTCAAATTGTCAGAAAAAAATTAGAAGAAGAATAAAAGTCAATTAGTATTCATGTCAGTTAACCATTTTGAATGTCAAAATTAAAAATATAGACCAAGTATAGATACGTTACAACTAATTAGTAATTTTAACATTTACAAAACATTGCAACATTGACATTGACATTTGACCAAATTTGACATTAATTTAGTTTCTTTTTATTACGAACAATTTTCCCCGCGGCCAAGGGTTCTTGCCTTTGGAAATATATTCCGCGAAAGATTGCAAAAGCAAATACTAATATTGCTGTTAGTACGGTAATGTACTCAGCACGATTTCTGAAACAGAAAAAAGAATCCATAATACGTATACGAAAATTTACTGTTACAGTTACTAATATATCCACTAGCATCTTGCCCCGGTTCTTCCTGGGTTACGGGTAGACATTATTTTGTGAGATTTTTTATTTCTTTGCAGTTACATAATTTCAATAATCGAAGTGGAGACAAATCCATAATACAATAATAATCAAATACGTTTTTGATGGGATATAATAGTTGGGATGGGATAATAATGATTATAAAAATTTGTTTTATGCTCTCTTTATAAGACGAAAAGGTCTCAACGGATTTTATTCCGATTTTTGATTGGATTTGTCTCCGCTTGGATCAGGATAACAAATACTAACCGTGAGACCGGGTGAATTGGTCTATATAAGAAACAACAAAAAACTATTAAGTCAAGAATTAGTCAAGGTAACTTACTCAAAAGGTGTTCCGCAAATAGTGTACCAGTTGGACCCGTTCTGAGGCAGTTTCCCCCCCACGCAGTGAAAGTCGAAGTATTTCTCATCGTAGTTGTCGGGGCACAGGAAAGTCTTCTTAGACAGCGTCTGGGGAAATTTACACAAAAAAGTTAATTATATATTATAATTAGCACATAATATAATATTTATGAAGGCTTTCTATATATTATGATTAATATTAGGTTACCAAATTATTTAATTTCGCTCCTCGCAACCTCCAAATTTTCGTTTTACATGCAAAATCCGAACCACTGAGCCACCACTGTTCGAGATTTCAATAAATATTATTAATTGATTTTACTCACTTATGAAAATCGAATTGAGTAAGAAAATTCGCTTTAGCTTTTATATTGAATTTGCAAGTGATTTGGCGACGGGTGGGTCGTACTAAATTGCATTATTGGAATATGGGTATTCAAAAAATGTGCTTTAAAAATAAAGGAAATGAATATTTCATCCGAGTGAACGAAACTGCTTATTTATGTTTAATAAAAATGTTTCTTTTTATTTTCATTTTCATAGAATTAAAAGGCTTTATAAATAAAAAGTTCACAAAAATGTTTCCCTTTAGACCGTACTAAGATTGTGTTACTCTTAGACCCTTGTATTGTTATACATTATCTATATTTTTTAATGATAAATTCAATTTAAAACGCACAACGCACTTAGCGTTCTTGGTAACAAATCATTTTTTAAAATTCAACTTTAGTCGTCGAAATGCATCAGAAGCAAATAGACGTACATTCGCATTTACAAAATTGCCAGACAGTAATTATAAATATGTCAATTCGCGCTTATGTCTCCACATACAACATCATAATTCGCTATGATTGCAAATGAAGACGCAAAAGTACTAGTTTAAATAATAAATATCTACCAACCTGGCCGAACGGTGATGTGAAATACGTGACGTCATCACAGGGCCCAATTGGCTGGTGGAAACCAACCGACACTTCATCCTCCGGGTTCAGAAACACGACGAAAGTCCAATAAATTATATAGTGCAGGGCCAACTGACATATGAGAGCGTAATCCAGCTTTGTTAGCCTGGAAGTAGTATGTTTTTATGTATCACACGATTATGGCTACAGTTCGTACGTGGATCGAACTAACGCGCTTGTTGTTGTTCTTAATTCGTATTCGTATTTGTATTCGTGCTATAAAATATTCTTCAATTGAAAAAATATCTTTAATATTTAAAAAATATAAATAATTAAAAAAAAAAAAACACCCATTAGGCGGTATTAGAACCTTCCGGCCATACCATGCCATACCATTCAGTCACCGGTCATGGTCCCTTCATGATTCATTATAGAATCGAATCCCACGATCAAATTTAATCTGTTTTTATTATTTAAAGTAATTTTACGAAATTAAGGAAGCAGGCAAGCAGAAACTAAAATAACATTTCTTGATATAAGATAATAAAAAAAATCTCGTTCTCAAAAAGCAATATTTGGGTTATTTTGGGAATTTGATTAACGTCGTTCTATATTACACAATCCTACCCTATAAATCAAACTTATATTTAAAAATATATAAGTTTAATTAAATATTTAAATGGTAAATAATAACCGTCACATAGAAATAATATTCACGTCATATACAAAACAATGACTATAAATAACAATACACAAACTTTGTCTACAATAGTAATATAATTTAAATATGTGAGGCAAATATAAAATGATATTGGAAAAATGATTAACGAACATATGAATTATTTTTTTGTTTAAACAGCTGCGAGGTCTTGACCCAAGAGAATACATTGACGTTATCAGTTTGTATTATTTCATAATCGTTGAACAACATATGCTTACAAATAAAAATTGCTACGATATACATATTATAAAACATTCCAACATCTTTCTATGATTGTGTAATTAATAAATTTTTGTCGTCAATACTTTAAGTTTCTATACAATAAATTTTAGCCATGATAAAAACTATGTGAAAATTCTGGTCGTGAAATAATTTTCATAAATTCGCAATTCACAACAGTAGGATAAATTAAAAACTCACAAATTTATTTAACTTTTTTTCCCGCCTTAAGAATATAATATAATAGGTACCAATGAAGTTATTAATAAGTTACAATGTTATTTGTATTAGACACCCAGTATTTCTTCACTACATAGTATAAAACATAGTCGCTTTCTGTCTGTTCCTAAGTATGCTTAAATATTTATAACTACGCAACGGATTTTGGTAGTTTTTTAAAGATAGAGTGTTTCCAAAGGAAGGTTTAATTACGTATAATAACATCTATTAAACTACTTTGAATTCAACGCGTGCGAAGCTGCGGGAAAAGTCATTTATAAATAAGAATATGTAACATACCTGTCCTTACACGTTTCTCGTTCGCCCAGGAGGCCAACAATAACAATCGCCAGGAATATAGAGGCAAGGAAGAAGAACGTGACTTCCGAGTGGACGTTGAACAGGTCGTGGAGGGGATGATAGATTGGTATGAACATCACAACACCGCCCGGCATTCCAAGCAGAGAGGACATAATTAGGGAAGATATCTCCGCGTACTTCCTGGAAATCATTGTGACTTTTTTATTGCCTGCCTGTACTATTCATCTTACAAATAATAGAAACGCGATAGTTTGCAAGAATGTACAAACTTACATGACTCAAAAACATAATTGTCCTTCTGTCGCAGTCAGGCAATAATACTATACTAGTAGTATGCTTTGATACCATTTCTACTAAGTTTATACTTCGAGCAAATTAAATAGTTTAATAAACCCAAGATTGACAAGTTAGATAAAAAATTGGCCACGCTTTATAAATAGCTAGAATTTATACATACTAACGATAACGTAAGCTCGATAGCTATTAAATTGAAGGTATATCGGCATTATAACGTCTGAGAAGCATTTTTTATCAAAATATAGAATTGTTCTGTATAAATTGTTCATAACTCTATAAACGAATTCATATTAATTGAATGCAACTGATAAAATTATAAATTAGGTACCAACCATTACTTTTATAATATTCTCAGAATACATCATTTTCTGTAGCTTTAGCTATTTTAAATCGATATACAAGAGTATTCATTAATTTAACATTAAAACCGTCTTTACAGTTCGTCTAAATAAAACCACATAATATTATATATAGACATATCCTTCTACGTTTAGAAAGTTCTTACCCCGCGGAAGCCCATTGCGACACCTTCGGCGCGTACCATCTCCTGAACGAGTGGAAAAAGAAATAGAAACTCGCGGCGAAGGCGGCGTGGAAGTAATAGGAATTCCAAGGCACCCAGTAATGGCGGTCGAAAATATTCGGGTCAGTGTCGTGCCACATCCAGTGCACGAATTTAACGGCCACTATATCGTAGGGGATGTCTATGAGAACCGTCAGTAGACCGACGGCAAACGGCTCCGCGTATCGGGGCAAATTGAGCCGCGAGACTGCGTACGCCGCGTGGTAGATGAACGCGGGATCTACAAGATATTACATACCCTGATTATCACAGGAATTGATTTAAATTCAAAAACAGAACCCATGTTACTAATAAGGCTAGATTAAAAAAGGAACACTATGTTGCTTCACTTTTTAAATAAAATTACAAAGTTCTTACAAAAACGTACAAATGGTTTTGAGTGTTTTTTTTTGTTTTAAACAAAACTTACGAGCAATAAATCACATAGTTACATGGATTGTAATCTTACATAATAAAATAATGTGAAGAGGTAATCTTCCGCCCAAGAAGATGATGGGCGTTTGTGAATGCCAAAAGTTGTCGAACTGTGGCACTGCGATGGCCCAAAAGTTATCAGTGAATAAGCCATGGAGGACTGTGCCGAGCCAGAAGTAGGGCCACCTGCCACCCTTGCTGAATGCTGTAGAATTAATAAATATTAACATTCAAAGCGTACAAGTTTAAAGTGATACATATTTTATTTAGTGGCGTAGAAATACCCATATATTTTATTACAGAACCCTACACTACGCGTATTCCAATACGCACTTGTTTAAATTATATTATATCTGTGTGGAAATGTATACATATGACTATGTACATACGTGCTACGTATGTTACGTGAAGTAAACTGGTTCGAATTCTTATTAGTACCATTTAGAGTAATATCTGTTACTTTGTAAAAGTGAGAACTCACCGTGTATTAAGGTTAAGATACCAGCAGATATATACACAGCTTGCGATATTATGTATGTGGGCTGGTTGGCCCACAACTGATATACATCATTGGTACGGACAAACCAGCTGTCGTATGCAGGCATCTGTAAAAGGTTTAACTAGCTTTTACCCGTGCATCCGTAGGTACAAACTCCCTTATTATGTGCAAAATTATGGCAATATTTTATGTTTGGCTTTTAGTATTATTTTGCCGAAAATGGCATTAAATTTCATTGTAGTTATTGCATATACATTTCCATCTACCGATCAATAATAACAATTGTCTTAATTACTATATTATTAAAACTTAATCTATATAAAAAAATATATTTGACAGACAAGTCTTAACCAGGCGGAGCCGGGCGATCGACTAGTTGCCTAAATACCGAAACTTATTAATTTATTCAATATCATTATCGAACCGATAGATGATCGATTTATAACTATATAAATTTATGTAATGTAATACCTTCCTTATAACCTGTGAATCACACAAAATAAATCATTTTAAATTTGAATTATTTTTTTTTATTACAAGAATAACCGAAAACGCTGTTCTGATATATCATTTTGGAGGTATGAAAAATAGATGTTGGGCGACCGCATATGCAAACAAAATATCTCGAAAATTGTTCTAACCGTTTCGGATGAGTATGAATGACATAAGAATTTATATAAAGATTTTCGATCGCCGTTTTATTCGCGTCATTAATGTAGGGACATACATTCCCGAGTTTTATCCGCATCGTTCACACTCTCCTTGATTTTCCAGGATAAAAACTATCCTTTGACCTTTCTTAGGTCTCAGCCTATCTTTGAATCAAAGTTGAAGCTGGTGATGATGGGTGTACATAAATGGTAAGCTATCGAAGAAGAAAATTGTAAATTAAAAAGATCACATAGGTAATAAAAAAAACTACGTGTACTAACATGTGGCTAATGTATCACCTGGGAATGCTTCTTAATTTTATTTTAATTATCTTAAATTTAAACAATTAATAAGTTAAACATTTCCCACCCACGCGCTTTTATAGTCATAAAAATATTCCATATTATTTACAGTGTAGGCGGTCGCTAAAAATTTTATTTAACTAAAAGGAAAAAAATAATAATGTTAAATCACCATTATTGCAGTAATTTATTCTATAGCCGTTAATATGATAATTTTTTCTTACTTACAGACATGATACTGATTTTATTTAGGCTTCCACGTAAGTCGGCCACGAATCGCAATTTCAAATGACTTATCAACGCTCCACGCCAGTAGTGTACCAATCGCGGCGAATCGCGCCATTCATATTAAAGAGACTGAATTCTAACTTATGATGCTATATTAATTAATTTAAAGCCTACGTATTTTAATATAACATTATAAAAAGTTACAGATAATACAGTAGTCATGCTATTGTTAATAAACGTCATTATTTATTTACAAATCATTAGTTGAATGAATTTGTAATACCTACAATCAATTTTTAGAAGGTAAAGTTGACGGTTCCTAGGTACCTAGAATCATATATATACCTTCTCCAAATTTATTGTATGTATTGCAAATTTATTAAATTTTTATAATGTTTATAACATTAATTTTGATTAAAACTAACAAACCTATATGATATTTATCCTGTGAGTCAAATTTGTAATTATTATTGTGAGTCTGTGACGTTAAATATCAATACTAAAATTGACATTTAATGTCACAACTCACAAGACACAAGTAGGAAAACTACGGCCAATGATCTAAGCCATGTTGTGATTGAAAATGAATACATAATTAACAATTCCAATTATTAGGTCCCAACTTTTGCGACATATTCTTAGTATATTTTATAATTTGTCGAAATCATCCAAAATGATAGGTGGTCTTAGTAAATTGAGCCGGAGTTTTCTTCAAAAAAATAGTACTACAAGAGCTACAATTAACATCGTGAGATCGAACACGAGCTTTAATCGTGGACAGTCAATTAAATTACAAAAATTAAGAGATAAGGAGCCTGGTGAAATATTTAAATGGATACTTTTGGTTTGTATCTTTTGTATTTTAAGTCTATTTAATTTTTAGATACTTACATATTACTTGATGTCTTTTGTTGTAGGTAATACCAGCTGGATCCTTTAGTTTAGGGTGTTGGCAAGTATATCGTCTGCAATGGAAACTAGAACTTATAGATGCCATGCAGTCAAAAACTAATGCAGTGCCAGTGGACATGCCCCTCGAGTGAGTGTTTATTTACCACAGATTTACTTACTATATTATGATATAACTTACTATAATATTATGTAGAAGCCACTTCAATCACTATATCTTCTGATCATTTTAGTTTTGAAGAACTTAAAAAAATGGAGTACAGACCTGTTAAAGTCAGAGGAGAATTTCTTCATGATAAAGAAATTTTAATAGGTCCACGGGCATTAATTGAAAGCGATGGTCATATGCCTAGAACTGGATCTCTTGTTTCCGACCCTAAAAAAAATCAAGGGTGGCTTGTTATCACACCATTCAAGTTGGCTGACACTGGGTAAATATATTTTCATTATATAACATGCTTGTGGCTAAATTTTTAAATTCAGTATTTGTTTAAACTTTAAACAAATAGTTCGAAAATCACTTTTGTATGGCAGAGACACAGGTTTAAAATCTAGTTTAATATTATAACTCTACTCTAGTACTAAGCTAAAAGCTAGAGTTGGCAGAAATCATAGTCAACTAACCATTTATTTTACTATCTTATGAATTAGTAATGAATCAATGTGTACATAAAATAAATTTAAAATAATTTTTACCCTACTAATTGAACCTACCAGTCTAAACCACAGCTATGACTTAACTAGATATTTAATATAATTTTTAATTTTTGCAGAGAGGTTATATTAATAAACAGAGGTTGGATACCACAACACATGCGCCCCAAAGAAAAGAGGCAGCCATCAATGATAACTGGTGAAGTTGAACTCACTGGTACAGTAAGGCTGACTGAAACTCGAGGACCATTCATGCCAAAAAATAATCCAGTAAAGGGTTCATGGTTTTATCGGTAAGAGCTTTTGTTTAATAAGCCCATAAAAAATGAATGTTGATAGCAATGTTTAATCAGTTATGTACCTCAAATTGTGTATAATGTATAACAAAAATGTTTGCATAAAATTTTTCATAATTCTGGGTTATGTTCTGACATAAATACAACTTCATTCTTGACAGGGATTTACACCAGATGAGTGCATACTTGGATTGTGCACCAGTGTGGTTGGATGCTAAGGGGAACCCAGAACCACCAGAAGGCTGGCCCTTACCAAACCAGACTAGAGTCAACCTAAGAAATGAGCACATGTCATATTTAATAACATGGTATATGTTATCTGCATTTACTGCTGTGATGTGGCATCGTTACTTTATAAGGAAACTCCCTCTTTTGTAATCAAGAAATCATTGCTTGAAGAAAGTTTATAAAGTATTGTTTTAGTAATTTATAGAAATATAGGCACAATTATTTAATGAGGCTTTTATTTTACTATGCCAATAGGAATAAACTTATTAAAATTTATGTAAGGTTTGCAATCTGGCCACAATTAGCTTTAAATAATACATTTATGAATGAATATTATTTTGTTCAGTCTTGTCGTGTTTCTATAGGTACACATTTTGTTTTCTGCCAACATATTGACCAGTCAGTTTTGCTTGCTCACACTGGACTAGATACAAAAATCGGGTCGTCCCTGTCATCCGATAATATAAAATAACGAAAATTTCCTGGCTGCAACTATTTGAGTACCTTTGATTATTTTTGTTTATGTAGTTATGCATAGGCATACACATGCAAGCAGCCTCACGAGAATACGGTCTATGACTGTGCGCGGCAGTTTCGCGAAGTCGGAGTCATTTGTTTGTTCGTTAATTTGCCACCATGGCACCACTGCATACGTTTGTAGCTCGAGTGAATTATGAACAAAACACAAAATAAACAAAAAGCCCGAAGCATTAAGAAGCACTGTTCGCTCTGTGAAGACCGAAAAAAATACAAAAAATATTTTACTAATGCATTAAAATAAATATTTTGCGACCGTCCAATCCTAGTACTCAGGTATCATAAAAAGAGCAGTGGTGGTACAGCAGGTGGTGGTTAGGTTAGCACCTCGGTCTTAAATCGAAAAGTCGGAGGTTCGGGACGAGACGACTACCAATCTTAAGTTTATTTCTTAATTAAATTATGTTTTTGGAATTGTAGTACATTGACATTTAATTCTTAGATTAGGTCAACACTTTTGCAATCAAGCCATCGTTGACAGGAACGATGAGAGATTTTCCTATTCAGGTTGTTAAAGAAAAGACACACATAAGATTATATCATTTTAATAAAAGTTGAAATTAACTCATAATTCAAACTCATTCGATTAATTATAAATTGTAAAATATTTCATGCGAATCCTTAAAAATATTAAAATCACAGAGAAACTATATTTATATTTAAATTAATACATTAAAATAATAAGATCAAACAATTCGAAATTATTGAGAGTATTTATATGCTTAACATTTCTTAATTTTTTTTTAACATTTCATCAAATATTACTTGCACAATATGAATCAAAACGTACATTGAGATCTTTAATAGGAAATCGTTTGCAATACACACATCAAATAATATTTTAAATAATTTAAGTTGCATAAAAATATTATTCGATGACCCTGTCGGTATCTAAAATAAGAGTGTCTACATTATAAAATTAACATTTTGCGCAATAAATACTCTCAAATAAATGGCGAACTAATCATTATTTTTAAAATATATAATACATCATTATCATAATGTCATCATTATTATAAATACATATTTATGGACAACTACATGGAGAAATTAGAATATTAGCTTTCCGCCCGCGTCGTAACGGAAAAGATGGACAGTCTCAGATTATTCCCCACACAGTTCATTAACTGTGGGATTTACGGGACAAAAATATATAATGTATAAGTACATTCCTGCAAATAAATATAATTTGAATTTTTCTCTTTTTTTCTGAAGTCTTAAACTATCTCTGTCCAAATTCCAACAAAATCTGTCCAGAAGTTTCTGAGGTACGCAAGTTCAAACAAACAAACTCTTCAGCTTTATATTGTAAATAATTAGATACAGTTATGAATTAAAATGTAAAGTCGTTAAAATGTCGTAGCAATACTCTGATATCAACTATATCACAGTATATTACGACAATAATAAGTGTAATTATAACTAAATCATATTGTATGATATGATGTAAAGGGGAGATCTTAGAAGTTAGTTAAAATATTAAGCTTCAATTTGAAGTTTAAATTAAAATCAATTAAATTATACTACATAATAAAACAAAGTACGCTTTTACTAGCCTCGCTGATGAAGTATCACGAAGCGTAACTAAAAAAAGTAAGTTGTTTACAAAACTTTATCCTAGCTATCATCTTTTTATTTAAAAAATATTTTTCCTTTTATATATACAGCTAAATTATTATTCATAACTGATTAAAATTCAATACAATGTCTCTTTATAAAAAAATAATCATATTTCAATAGATAAAATGTTAAATTAATTCATGTCATTGTAATACTATCTAACAGTATTGTAATTCGGACGTACCTTTGTGAATCGAATATACCTCGTGCATTGTTGTTAAATAAAGTTGCATAATGTTACAATACAGATAGATAGTACCGTGTCCGAGTGTAAAAAATAATAATTATAATAAAAGAAAGTATTAAATTAATAAAAGAATTCATAAAATGTATGGTGGAGTGTATCGCAGAAGATATGCGATTTAAGAAGAGGCCTCGAGGACCGAAGGGCTATCACGTCTGATTCTTACGATCAGGACATACAAAATTAAATTTAGAGTGTGATTCATCTCGGTAACGCATGACTTGTGATGATGAAGATGTTGAAAAATGAATAGGATTGAAGTCACCCGTCACCGAAATAAAATCGCAGGAGAGTCCTAAGAAAGGCTCGACGACGGTCGAGAAATATCGAATTTATATAAAATTCAATTTAGTAGCTCCGCTTGATTCGTATTACCAATTGGTGTTATAAAAATGGTAGATCTTTGAAATGGAAAATTTAGAGTATTTATGCCGGCACGCGAACGTGCTAGCCTTACATGAACTCAGGCAATATGAACTTAAAACTCAAGCGGGCAAATCAAAATTTGACACATGTATTTGTGGTACATGCGCAGGATCGATTTTGGGCGTGTTTTTGTGGTCGCACAGCCCCAGTTCCTTTAGCTTCCACTCCCATCCCATCATCTGCACCGCATGTAACGTTTCCGCCTCTGTGTGTTGACGCCGTAGCATGCCTTCCTGTTAGCGATTGTCATTATTTAAACACAATTTACCAATGTAAAAATGAGATAATCTATCTTGAATTATATGAATAATATTTTAATAACGACTCTACTAGTTGATGAAATTAAGATCAGAAAACTGCGCTGCCTTACTGTCTGTTATTGTAACAGCAGCAGAACCTCATCATCTATGAAAATTTCAACCACCTAACTACTAGCCGGATGGGCAGACGGTAGGGTCTAACTAGGTACAAACCAGCTCCCGAGACCTCTTCATTGAAGCGGCTCGACGGAACACTTGAGGTTTCAGTCGTTAGGATTCCGAAATAACGTATCTATGTAAGATTTTCTAGCTCCAAAAAAAGAAAAAAGTGTCAAACACGGACCTTGATCTTCTCCCACTTATCGTCCACCTCCTGCAGCCATGAGTTGATCTGGCGGCCGTTGCATCGGGAGCGCTGCGCGTTGCGCTTCTCCTCCTGGTCCGGCGCGAGCACGTTGTACACCTCCTTGTCGCGGAGGATCGTGCACACGGAGAACGGGAGTGCCTGCAGAGTGGGCGACAATCACGGTCAATACAGTGTACTTTGATCATTGAAAACATCTAGATAAACGATCCTATACAAATAAAAAACGGCCCTATATTGTGTTTGTCAAATTAGCAGTTATATTAACAAATAAAATGAAATCCTATAAGTGTTAGCAGCTAGCGAGTATATTTAGTAGCAATAAATATTTAAGCCGAAGTAAGACAAGTGTAACATAAATCTATTTCTGTTTGTTTTAGGAGTTTAAGGGTTGAAACTCACCCGAAATGTGAAAATATTATCATAAAATGTGTGGCCCATCTGATTTAAAAAAATATTTCTTAATATTATTTGGACTTTACCGTTCCCCTTACTGACTCCCAGAATTACTTGCAGGATTTTTTTTCTAACTATGCTTGTGCAACTATGATGTCAACAACCAAATCTTATCCAATACATCCTCATCTTCACTTTTATTATTTATTATATTATATATATGTAAATGTTTCCAGCAAACATATATCGCATATACCTGATTAGCCACAGCGCGTTCGGCGCGCCCGTGCACCCTCAGTATCTCTTGTTCCACAGCAAGCACCAGTTTCTCCTTCTCCACTTGATGTTGTATCCGCAACCTCGTTCTGTATTGGAGTAACATATTTATTTTATTATTTGTATTATTATATCGGTTCTATTGAACACTGAAAGAAAGTAATCTTATTATTTAGGAATCCGTTAATGTTTAAATAATGAAGTTCGGAAAGGTTTAGGAAGAATTGTAGTTAACAATAGATGGAATAGAGATAAGCTATTTAATGTATATTCTAGATCATAAGATACACCCACCTGACCTGTATCCCAGTCTAGCTACAACATTCTAGCTTAATTTACTGACATAATATATTATTTTAATCGTTTATGTTCCCAACAAAAAATAACAAGCTTAAATATACGAAGGATCCATGAGAGCCCAGCTGAGTCTATGGGTCAGCGCTTTATATTATTACCTTTCTCTCTCCTGAGACATAAACTCTTTAACCATTTGTTGTGGTAGGTTAACAGGTATATCCACTTGCGGTTCTGGGTTCACGTTGTTCTGTAGCGTGTATGTGCAACGATTCATCAGATACTTGTTGAAATCTTTCGGTGGCTTTGGCTTGACTGGAAATAAGGCCTTCTGTCTGCGCTCGATCTAAATATTAATAAAATTTACACATATGCATAAGACAAATTTTAATAGCTACCGGAGAATAGCAAAATACAAATAATAATGGAACTTAATAAACTGTACATTTTAACAAACTTACATAATATATTAAAATTAAGAAAATAAAGAAAATTAGAGAGAATTAAATAATCGCTGTGATTATTACCTGCTTCCTCTTGTGTATGTACATCTGGTAGGGGTTGGAGTGCGTGACATTGTGCGTGACGATCGAGTTCTCAGAGTGCTCGCTCTTCGACGGCTCCCGCGAGTGGCTCTCCCTGGACGCTTTGATCTTCCGCTTCCTTGGATGCAACTCGACGGAAGGCCCCGGAGCGGCTGTACACATACAAACGGTACGTCATCACCCACGCTCACATGAAAACGGCCAACACCAACAACGAAAGATAGATAAAATAACACCAATAACGGAAAGAGCATTCACTAAACATTTAGGATGTACGAACATGATAATATGGCTCCCGTACCCGGAGTTTAGAGATAACTATAATGACATTTCTACACTCAACGGATTCAAGCTTGTAAGCTACAAACAGCGTTTGTAACTATGAATAGACATTGATCATCTGCCATAGGTAAACAAACATTATCGATTTGCCATTTTCGTTTTCCATTGCCTTGTCGGACAATGTCTTAGATATTCGAAGTAGTAACTGTTGTTCAATGAAACTTAAACACAGAACTATTGTAAAATATTCGTGTTATTTTTTAAATAAAACGGCAAATCGATTGATAAAGGTTCAAAGGCTGAAGCCAGGGGCTCTCTAGGGTAATAATGCTAATGGCTAATACTGAATAATGCTCTCGATGTAGAAACGTCATTATACAACAACAACAACAACAACAACAGATGCATTGTAGTTGCAAAGCGAAAATTACAGTTCAGGGTCCGGTAGCCGTTTGGTGATAACATTCAGGTCCTCAAAGGACATGCATATGGTGAAATGCGTTTTGAATCTTATTTTTGAACAGTACAATATTTTTTCTGTTTTTGAAACACATAAGAAAAGGAACAGTAGAAGTACAGAAAAATATTATTTTAATAAATTACAAGAGTGTCCTCTTTTCTTTGTAGACTTTAAGGGAGGAGTGCGGCGACCTCTGCCCCCCAGTCCGTCTTCATATGTGCGTGCACATATCAATTAAGTTTGCATTAAAAATTTATTATCAAATGGGCTAATTAGGGCTACCAGCTTTCATATTTTGTACCAGTTGGCGCCCCGAACAGCGACAGTTTTAAAAATGATTCCAACCATTGTTTTTTGTATTCATGTATTTCGATAGTACAGGGGGCAGAGAACTTGTTTAACATCACTGTGAATAATATTCGTGCGTTGAACTATGCGATAAGTTAAAGTTATTATATCGGGATATTGATCAATAAACATTTTCGAAACACGGACTTCGATAAAAGAATTCATCGATTGTTAAGCGATTGAAGGACGGCAACACATTTCACTCTATTTATTCCAAGACAAGCTACACGAGAAATTGTATAAGGCAAGATTAATTACAGATTTTCATAATATCGGAACATCATTTTAAGTTTCAACTTGTTGCAAAGATTTCCGAAAAATTAAGTAGCGCCTTCTGGCATTAGCCAAACGGTAGCCCTTATTAGTAATATTCAATTTCAACAGCTTATAAAGAAAAATTAAACACGAAAAATAGCTAAAGAAATCTTTACAGAAGACGAAAATAATCATCAATTGCATCAAATCTAACAATCAGATTCGTTTAACCTTGTGAGATGTGATACAAATTTCACAGAATTTTAACAAAATAAAATAATCATCTTTAAGCTACTGAATATTTTAAATAAAATAAATAACGGAAGAACAGAGAAATATTATATAATAATGAATTACAAGATTGTCGTGTGCTCTTGGGAGACTTTAAAGGAGAATGATAGCGCCGGCCTCTGCATCCTGGTCCGTCTTCGCATATGTGCGTGCACATATTAATTAAGATGATGTTAAACATAAGAATAAATTGTACTTTTCATTAGTATGTTTCTTTCATATATAAGATCCCCTCAATAGAAAAACATGTTATATTATCAAGCTACTTACAGGGCTATCGAACCGCATTAAAACAAGACAATTCAAAAACACTTTGGATATATATTTATGAATTAAAATGCACCAAGATTTTTTCAAATCTTTAGCACAATTATACTGAATATCATGCAAGCACATGACTTCATAAATAACTGAACATACCAACCTGATTGTAGATTTCAGTCACTACAATATGAACTTATATGTTCCAAAATAGCTAAATTCCTAATTAGATCAATTATTAATAAAGCAATATTTTCTCAATATTTCTAATATACTATATAACTTTTTTCAAATCATATAAATGCTGTTGAATAGAAGATTAATCTACATAATATCATGTTCTATTTAGAAATCCTAAAAACATATGCAATACTCATTGAGCTCTAAAGTTGTGGTACCTTTAAAACGTATTAACTAGGGTCCTACAGTGTCGTGGATGCTTTTCTATTTCGGGGGTCTATATAATTACCTGCTTCATTTCTCCCACCTGTGCCACCAGATGACGTCGACGGAGCATGATCGTCCTGACCCTGAAAACTCTTAGCATTTGATTTACTGTGGCCATCATCGTGTAACCGACTTCTCCGTCTCTAAAAACCAGCGGAAATTAACTCAACATTAAGTAAAAATAAAAGACATTTAATAGCAAACTTCAACTGATCAACATTTATGGGACTAACAATACTTTAAAATAAAATTAAAATAAATTAATATCGACATGCAGACAAACAATAAATTTGCGCAGATAGACGAAGGGAAACTTAGGATATGAAAGGCTCTTTTGGTACACAGAATAAAATCAAAATTCCAGGGTATAAACATCGATATAATTATTGAATATTTGATACCTTCGCGTTCTTGTTGCGTCTAGCTCTAAACATTGAATTACTACTTACTGAGCTGGGAGGAGGACTTTTATTTGAACTCAAAGCTTGGTTAGATCCAGAGCCTGATCGGTTCTCAGAGCCAGTTTGAGGCGAAGTTCGCTCTTTATCTTTCTCGCCGTCAATCGTTCTATGCGAACGCAGAACTCTTTGCCCGCCCTATAAGACAAACTCCACATAAACGTACCGAAACCAAAGTACGTGTACGACATTAACTCGATTCTAATCTACGTCGATCATATCAAATGTGCTTTTACTTTTACTTTGTTTTACTATTTTTGCAAATCTCCATTGTAATTGCAATGAATATAAAATGAATATGAATCTGGAAGATTACGAAAGATTTAAACACATTTTTTTTATAAACATAAAGAGTTTGTCTCTCGCGGCGTTTCATACAACCAAAATCAAACTCATCCAACAGTTAGAGCCAGACACGTATTGATGAGAGAGTTTAATTAGTGCTAGTGCTTAGCCGAGAGAGACTAGACTAATCATGAGAATAGGACCAAGTATCCCCTAAATTCCAGAGATTAATCCATTAATACCAGAGATTACGGCTGCAATACCATATGATGTAACATAAGTAAAGTACTTCATCCGATTTGCGAGTATCATTGGAAAATTTTAAAAAGGCTTCCGAGCTTCAATTAAAAAGTTTGTGGAGTAGACAAAGAACGGACAAGTAGTTTCGGAGTTGGCACTTGGTCTCACGCAGACACGGCTCACTACAGCAAGGGCGACCTGCTGTGATGGGCTAGGATTCTCAATGAAATGGTCACCCACCTTGCCCCCCTCCCCCAGGCGCTTGTCGTCACAGTTGCCATCTGAGCTATCAGATGTTTGTCCCGCGTCTGCGCTCGTGCACGGGATCACGTACGGTAACGTGGACGCATTGCCCCGACCCTTTCCACCACCGCGCTGCCCTGTCCCACCTGATGCGGATGTTTTTTGTATCAATTCTCTCCTTATACACCAAATGACACACGACGAACAGAAAATCAACAAGTCGCGATCGATATATTAATAAAATCCGTCAATGATTAATTTAGAAAGTGCAATTAAAGAAACGCAATATAATGCACTCTCCCAACGATTTATGAAACGGTTTCACGTGAACATGACATTAACAATATGAGTGGCATAGACCGTCTTTGCATATTATTTTGTAACACATAGTCAACCGAATTAATACATAACACGTTAATAATTTATGCAGAAAGCGGCAATCCATAATTAATAATTAATCATCACTATTATTTATATAAATGCTCACTTTAGAACAATCATTTTTATAATAAAAATTCCATTATAATAATGATAACTGACAACAAAGTAAGACCAATACACACATAGTCGGCGCGTGTGGTTGTACGTTTTAATCGGGTGGGGCTCGTGTGCACCACCCCGAGGGTGAATAAGTAATACCATCGTTTAATTTTTAGTTTTATAGCATTGAAATGAAAAATTTTTGTATGTGGTAGTCGGCACTTCACGGCGCTTCGGCACGAATTACACCAGCTCGCACCGGGGAAGTACCACACCTCCACAGAAAACCGGCGTGAAATAATAGCATGCTATTGTGTTTCGTTCGGTGAGTGGGGAAGCCGGAGGCCCATATCCTTTTTCTTACGCTTCCCATTTCCTTTCCTTCATTCCTCTCATCAATCCTTACTTAATCCCTTCCCAATTTAAAGTCGGCAATCCATTTGTAGAGGCGTAAGGTCTGCAATTGACCTTATGCCTCTCCAAATGTTCATGGGCGGCCATTCATTCATCCATTGCCGACTATGACATAAAAAAAAATTTTGAAAAAATAGAAAAAATTTGATCACGAGGCGGGATTCGAACCCGCTGTTTTTGCCAAACCGTAGCAACGCCTAGCCTTTCGGCCACCCGTGGTCCCGCCACAGTGATTTTATATATATTTACAGAGCCGTCTTACCTTCTTCTTGTTCATTTCTACTGCCTGAGCCACCTGCACCTCCTGGTATTACAATCTTCAATGGTGGTACTTTTGGTGCTGTAGTTTCTGGTGGCTTCTGGTCTTCAGGCTCTTCCTCTTTCACTTGGGCTGGCTTCGGACTAGCCACTGGACTCCGTCTCTCTTGCTTGATGGCCTGTGATCCTACTCCTCCCTTACCGGAGCCAGATTTGTTCTACAGAAATTATATTGTTAAGTTACAAAAATTAAAAGAAGAAGAAAAACAATTTGTGGTATAGATTTTTTATTGTCGTACACATAATAATGGATAATAGTTAACAAAGATGAATGAAGAAAATTAAACTGTCACTTCATGACAGTTCCTTCAAGAAAAAAAAAATTCTGTTAATTTTGTTTCAATATATTTTATCTAGTACCACAAACACAAGTAATCTTGCGCACAAAACAAAAAGCAAACGATAATCTAAATAAAAACCCTAACTGTTTTTCATTTTAATATACCTGATGTGTATTTTGAACATTTACTTTAGTTCCTGGTGTTCCTTTGCCCGTAGCCTGAAGTTTGCCAGTGGATGAGGTGGCTGCTCCCTTATTCACGTTTGGCGAGGCCCCGCCCTTGTTAAGCGGTGACGCACCTGTTTTGCTTGCCGGTCCCGGAGGCTTGCTGCGGGTTAGTACTCTGTTACATATTCATATTTCTCCAATTTTTTTTTTATTTAACTGCCGATTGGGTACTATTTGAACTTTGTGGAAACTAACAAACAAGATCCTTCATAAAAACAGTTAATTGCCTACTTATACATTTGTTTAGAAGGAATATAATATAAAACTGATACAATATACTTTTTTTCTCATAAATAGATTAGTTGGAGATTATCCAGCATATGATTTTTACACGCTTTTTATTAGCTTCACCTGTATGTTTGTTTGTTTGTTTGTTTGTATGTTTGTTTGTTTGTTTGTAACTGACTTCTTTTGGCGCGATTTTGACCCACTTTAAACGGCCAGATTTCGTTCAAACTTTGTAGATTTATTGAGGACCGATGACAATACACTAATTTGATAAAATTATTCCAGTTTTCAATTTGCAAAATATGATTTTTGTTAAAGCGTGTTTTATAGTTTTTTTAAACTATTATATTTTATTATATCTATTACCGGCCAGGACCCGATCTAGCGACAGGAGGGGGCTTTGCCATGGGTTCCTTATCATCATTTTCTTTCCTCTTTTTCCGCTTAGAAACGTCATCCTCTGATGATTCCTCTTCATCATAACTCTTCTTTGTTGTCACGTTAGTGTCATCCTGTGTGGATGACACCACGCCGCTACTCAACTGTGTGCATTCTAAAAATAATTTATGGAATAATTCAATTAATTCACTGATAATTATTGCTGTATAATATTGATTTCAATATAACAAATACACTATGATAACAAGAGATTTATTGGTTGGTGGAATTTTCAAGTTCCTTGACCTACTTCTGTTGTAATTGATCATTGGGTGTGTTAAATATTACTTTTGTTCAAATTAAAATTCTAAACAATTATTTTAAATATTAGACTTATTTCATGCATACTTTTATTCATAAAATAAATAATATTTAACTAAAAAAAAAAACACAATCTTTAGACTTTCAAACCTTCTTTGTTTTCAGTATTGCTTCCTTTCTCTTGTGGGGTAGCCTCCTTTCCTTCAAATTCTCCCTGTGCTAGGCTCTCCATGTTGGTTCTTTTACTGCCTTCACTGTTTGTACTTGCATTGCCACTTTTTTTGGTGCTGTCATCCCTTGTCCTTCCGATATGTGTAGCTCTTGTATTATTATCTGCAGAACAGTAACTTGTTCCAAATAATTGCTACTTTTTTATTGTTCTTTTTGTAAATCAAAATTCTATTTTAGACTATTAAGATGATGGATCTTTTAACAAAATTTCATAATATTCTTGTAAAATATTTTTTATATCACCTTTTCATAATTATTATTTTGCATCATAGATAGCTAGTTATAATTAGTTAAATTTCTTCAGGTTTTTCAAAATCATTGATATTACATAAATAGTTATACTGCATTACTAAAGAAAAATATTATATTGGCACTTCTAGTGATTTACAATGTACATTATATAGCATGGTTAAATTTCTAATAGGGCATTGATATCCCTTTTTCCATTAACAAAGACAATGTGATTGATTATAATTTTTCAAACTGGAAAAGTCCTCGGACAAACTGAACTTACATCAAAAGTAAAATCAACTTAGAGGTTATAAATTCTTCATGATTAGAACATTTGTAGCAATAACAAGCTTGATGATGTATATTCATTAATTACCATTCATTTTAATTTAATTAAATACTGTTATCTTGCATTTGTATGTGATCATCATTAATTATACTAATGTACCTAAAACGAATGTCAACATTTGCTTATAGAAATATTTTTTCTTGTCATTATTATTTAAATTTGCAGAATTAATTAACAAAGAACAATATTGAACTATAAAAAGGATGCATTGTTAATAATACTAACCAAACAGTTACTAAATTTAACAAAACTTCTTATTGCACCACGGATAAAACATAACTATAGGTTATAAGTAAATATCATTACATTGTAAGTTCCGATTGTACGAGAAGTTCACCATTTATTATAAATTATCATTTAAACACGCGATAACTTTTCAATTAGTTCTTGAACCAATCCGCAATTCTAATTATTTTTAGTTGTAACTTGGAAGCAGGACGTAATTAGTGCTGCGGATTCCATTGCAGAAGCAACCATTTCACGCAAATTTTGTCCAAGCGTAAAACTCTTTTTCCAACTAACTCTTTTGGATTATTATGACTACGTTAGATAAGTCATTGTTATTAACAGTTTACACGAGAGTCGGAACATTAAGCTAAGCGTGCACTAATATTTTTATAACTTTACACTTATATGATGAAAACTATCGACTCCCCTTTGTTGTGCGAGAGCGCTCTCCTTTGCATTTCACGTCGGCGGACACTTTGAATAGTTATCGCCGGCCGTAGACAATAATTTCACATCAATTTTGCCTAATCAGTCTTATAAACCCACCACCACGAAGTTGACGTTACTAAGCGGCCATAACGACAGACCGACAGTTTTAGCAACACGCCCCAACGCGTTCCGATCAAAGCAGATGCGTTCAAGATTGACATACATGTCAAAAATTTAAGTGCGATTATATTATTTCACGATTAATTTAATAATAGCATCAAATTATGGTATGCATATTTTTTTTCTTCTTATATTCAAGTGTGTATCAATGAAATATCAGTTAATAACAAATAGAACTTACAAAAACCGACATGTAATTTCCCTTTTTTTAAATGTCAAAGTGACATTTCACGAGTATTCAACCGAGACCCACACGGAATTAGGTTCATATATTATTTTAAAGAACATCACAAAGTTACTATATTCTTTAACTCAGGAACAGTCTATTTCAAATGTAGCTCGTATAGGGGGACTATACGAGCTATATTTGAAATATATTTCAGATTTACCCTGAAGGAGACTAGATACAAAGATGTGTAGCTAGAAAGTGCCGCACGCATACTTACACAACACGCATAAGTATTATGCTCAGAAATAAGAATACGCGATTTGCGAAAAATCTTACATTGTACATAATAAATACTATTATATTACTTCAAAAATAATTTGGCAATAATTAGAATGATTGCAAAGAATATATTAGCATAGTTTTTAATCTTTTAAATATTTTTTTAGAGCATGCTTGGAGCTCTATGTGATTTTTTCTAATGTGTAAAATTTGTTTTCAACACATTACCTAACAAATGTGTATAGAACAATTTATGTAACGTAATATTTAAAATAAGTTTCATTTTAAAAATATGACATTACAACCGTCAGCGTCTCCCCCTTACTATTTTGTTGATATAATGACTGAATTCAACAATTAAATTTTTTATAGTTACTTACGAGAGCTAATTAAAAATGTTTTTGTTTGTTTATTATATTATTACGTGAGGCAATCTCAATTCGAGGTATCGGCACAGAACAATAAGTACAAGATATGGTAAATACTACAATTTTTTCCTGCTAGAAAAAGTTGCGATAAAGAATTCGTATAAACTCATAAATATAAGTGAATCAAATCTCAAGAAACCTCATCAAAGAGTGTAGACAAATTTCTAAAAACTCCATAAAGAACTGGGTTAAAAGAACTGTTCTAATTTTTTAAATAATGACACATGCGAAATTTTATTTAGTTATAAGTTATTGAGGATTGTTTATCCCATGTTAAAAGTAAAATTTTACGGGACAAATAACAAGTAGGATAAATAAGGTTTGTTAACTTTTCAAACCGACGTTCTCAAAAACAAAAGAATTTGTTCGGAAGAAAGGTTCTGAATTCAGCTGTATTTTAATTTCTGTATGGGAGTTCTAATTGGTTTATTACTTGATAATTCCGTTGGTTTTCAACCGATCGAATTCAACCTCCCTCCCCAGCAACGTCGGTGACCTTTAATTTATAGTAATTATGAGTCTAGTCGACAACTCCAGCGTCACAGCTAGTGCATATCCCGCGGCAGCCAAATATTAAGTTACGTGTTAGAAAATAGCGACAATGTTTAGGGAACGCGTTACGCGTTTAGACGCGCTGGGAATTGAACGTTTATTCGACCTAATTATACTTTACTGCTATAGCGAAGGTCGCTATTGCTTCTGTACCACTTTTCTTATGTAGATTTTTTTTTAAATACCGTTCGCAGTTTTCATATTTTTAGTTATAGAGTAGCTAAAAAAAAAGAAAAATGACAGACAAATTGTGAACCTCCTTCGCTTTCGTCGTTAAAAAAAAGCACTGATCCAATGGGAATATGAGCGGAGTAGCTTTGGAAAATGTTACAAATTTGTTCCTTTTGAGAGCAGACACAGTTCGTGGTAGTGTTCGTAATAATGTATTGTATTATATATATCTGTTTACAAATTAACACATAATAATGAAGGGTAATAGCTGAAATACTCTGAATTACTGAATCGGTACGTGATTCCCGAGACAGCAACTAATTTCTTGACTAATCGTTTCGGGACTGATAATATGTACAATCTGTAAGATAAGTGTAGCGTAGTGAAGTTCCAGCTTAGTTGAGAAGTGGTGTCCTTCCAAAAAAATATCAGTAATTTCCACTGGCTTGAATGTTTGTCGGATTATCCAACTTTTCATCAAACCACTTTATTAGAAACAAATTATTTAACTGTTACACATTTTTTCCATATCATATGGTTCTATTGTAAACGAAAAAAAAATGTCTTTTATTTTTATTAAATACGTAACTTATATAACATTTAATGTAATTTAACGGGTATTCGGGTTTGATACATCTAACGTAAACATATAATTAATATAAAATATAATAAACCAACTGAATTAAATTTTCTAAAGGCGTTATATTTTCTTAGTTCGCAATTGTTCACCACCGTTGAGAAGTTGAGGCGCATAAATACTAAAACAAGATTTTTTCCGGGAGTTACAAAAAAAAAAAAAACCAAAAAAATAATAATGGCGGTATAGAGTTCGTGGATCAGCTAGTATATAACATCACGCGTATGAACAGTTGATCCGATTTCACTTTTTTCATTACGTTAACAGAACCTTAAATGAGGAAAATATACTTTGAACGAATAATTAAAAATATAAACTATTTAAAAATGAAGCGCTGCAAAGTCCGCGCCAAGAAAGAACAATGTGTGCCGGGTCAGCTAATAAACTAATAATAATAATAGTCATCAGTTAATAATGATTCATACCATAAACTGTTTTTATGGACACGTTGAAAACCTGAAAAAAATAAACGCCGTCATAACATATAAAAATAATGCACTCGTATATCTATAAAAGTGCAAATAAGATAAGTTTAATAACATTAATTATGTTTTACCGTTTTTTTTTTAACACCGACTTCATCTTGACTGTAACTATGATTTTTACTTTTTAAACACCTGATTAGATCTCGTTTTCTTATCCTGGGGTTATCTTTTTCCATCATTTCCTTCTTCTTGGTTCTTAGTCCCTTTTTGAGGTTAATTAAAATAATGTCATGTTAATTAATTATTATAGAAGATTGTGGTACACAACATTCGTCTTCCACTCTTGTTCATCCGTCTTTCTCCAATTTACATTTTAAGGAAAATCTTTGCATTTGGCAAAGATTTTCCTGTTTCTGTGCGTGATGGTCAAGGCATAAGGTTTGTCCTTTTGAGTGTCTAAACATGATTAATGAACCACAATGATGAACGATGAAGCGAGAGACTGCATCCAGCCCCTCGACAACTAGCATAATTTCATCACTCATTCACCAGCATCTCGACGAATCTGCGCAAATGGGTTTATCTTGATATCAATTTTTCTTCCCGCTTCTGATAGTATTCAGTTAATGCTTCTTAGCATTGTTAAACAATCACTAATTTTTATCACAAAGACGCTACAATCGTTTTGAAGTTTTTAGTTATGCATTTGATATTGGATTACTCAAAAAAGATTCTTTTTTGTGAAAGTTGATGATTCATTCCTCGTAAAAGAACAGGATATAGTAATGAAGTAAAAACACTACAAGATACCCATGCATTTTCACTAAAAATCTCCCTCGTCGAGCAGTATGCGCTAAAATCAATAGTCATATACCTTTCTGTAACTATTTTAACTCAGGGCCGCAAATAATTCCTATAAATTTATAAGTTAGGTCATCCATATATGGATACGTAACTTTTCATTAGTCGCTTGTGAAAATCGATATTTTCGCAGGTTGCATCAGTTGCAAGGTATAAAACACCTGGCGATTCCCAGTGGCGGTTTTCACGTTATATCCTTTGTTTTGTTCCCTCTACAATCCGTCGATGCTTTTTTACTTCTTTGCTTTTAAAATATTTCGATCCAAAATAATTTAGAAAGTGTGTCACATTTCCCATGTTTCAAATTTGATGTATAAACATTTTAATACACATTTTCTCAGTTTTGTAATTAAATACAGGATTTATATGTTTTGTAGCATTAGCATTCAGCTGGCAGCATTGGAATAGGTTAATAACATTAAATAATATTATACTATTTCAAGTAGCGACAAACAAAATACTATTTATATCCATTCAGTAGTTCCAAGATTGGGTATAGTTTGGAGTTAGTACTCATAGCTACTTCTAAATTCTTTTTGTATAATACATAATTTGCTTTTATAATTGAAAGCAAAGTTTAACAGAACATATCGCAAATATATAATATGTGCCACCGCTAAGTTTAAACACATACCGGGTGTAACACTTAAAATCCTTGTATAACACACTTGACCATAAAAATAAAGCATAATTATTATGTTGCTTTGTGAAGTCTCTGTGTAGAAATGTATGAATGTAACTTTTACTCATGGTTGCATGTATACACATATATTTATGGACCAATGGAAATAAATTTATATATTATGTCCTACAAGCTATATTTTTTTAAGTACTAGACATATTATTCAATAGTTAGACATATTGTGAGTAAGTAACATGTGAGTTGTTATGGAATAAAGCTTTAATTCAATTTGAAAAATTAAAATATATTCACTTTAATTATGATCGTACCAGTAAACAGTCTCAGTCTCAATTGTTTAATTTAATAATTTATTACTTTACTTTTGTAGGAGTTTATGCTCCTACTTATTATTGAAGACACTCGGCTTAGCTTGAAGAAATATTTAAGCAGATCAACGTTTTTATATATATATATATATATATATATATATATATATATATATATATAACTGTGACATAATTTGTATTAACAAATAACATGAAATGTTTTCATAGACAAGAGCCAATAATACCTTCTCTGTATTCATGTAAATCTTAGCAAAAATGAATACCTGATATGCATTCTTATGTTTTACAAAATTGTAGTTGATGAGCACAATATATACTTATATATCATTACGTTAATATCACCAGACACAAAAAAGGATAACATGTAATAGGTAAGTTGAGAAAAAAAAATTAGGCAAATCTATAAATGCTTTTGTTCTTGCCCATTAACTCTTCATTTTAATTGGAGATCCCTCTTTTTACTTTGTTGATTACACGTAGAAGTATTTTAATTGAATTATTGTAATGGAAATTAATAAAGATTCTTGGTTATTCAATAAAATGTTGTGTTTATTATTTCTGTCATGAAAATACTTTTTTTTATCTCATTCAAATAAACTCAGTATTCAATGACAACATGAGCAAAATGGGAGTTGTCATAGTATAACAGGTTCCCATGAGGTCCACAGAAGCCATAAATAATCCAGCATGAAGTGTAATGTATTTTTGACAGATCATAACATCTAATATTAAAATTAAATAAGTAACAAACAACGCAAGCACCACATTAAAACACACAAAAGTATAAAAAGCATAACCATAAAACAAGTACGCCACTGTGTTTTTTGCAAATTGTGTTCAATGTGAGAGAATAATTAAACAAACAGCCTTATTAAAAAGCTAGATGAATATAGTCATAATGAAACCAGCTTACCTTTCAGGGACTGCAAATATTCATAAATATGTGGGGCTGCATAGTCTAATGGTGCTTTTCCTTTTGTATTCTTAACAAATGGCTCTGCACCATGCTCTATAAGAAACTTGACCATCTTCAGATTCCCCGAAGTAGCAGCATCATGGAGTGGAGTGTCATCATCTAATCCCTTCGCATTCACATTAGCGCCACCATTTACAAGAACCATTACTACTTGTAACCAACCATAACTACATGCTTCGTGTAAAGGGGTCCAACCTTAAATTAGGGGGTGAACAAAACAAATACAAGAAATAAAAGAAAAGCAAAAAAAATCAAAAAAATAAAAAAGTAACTACACTTAGAACTGAAAGCCCAATCGCATTTAAATTCCTTTAATACATATTTAATATTGATTCTATATTGAAATTACATTTTATTTTTATTCTGAAAAAATCTCTCCTACTAATCAAATACATCTATAATAAATAATAACAAAAATCAACACATTTGACTATGTAAAGTAGTGTAATATTAGGCTTTCAGTACTTGAATTGCATTTTTGAAGTAAAAATTAAACATTTAAAAATGGGAAAACAATGATTGCATATTAATTACCAAACAATAAAAAAGTGTTTACATTAAATTTTCTGCTTTGAAATTTCTACAGCTAAAAGGCAAATAATTATAATTAAATTGTAGCACAAGAAAATGGGGTGATGAAAGTATCAAAGCTGCAACTACTTTGCTTTTGACCATGATTTCATGAAGTGGTTCATGGAAACCCGTGGACTGAAGTTAGATTTATGTAATAATTGAAGCATACATATTGTTTGGAGCCCATTTTGGGTGTGAGCAATATCAAATTATTGAAATACAAAACAATCAATAAAGATATAGTAATAATTGTGTCTAACTAAAAATAGGAGAAAACATTTTCTGAAAATGTTTGATCAACCTTATTTTATATCTAAAAAAAAGTAATATGACAAAGAAGTTAACATTTAATATATTATTATAGTTGTTAAATAAACGGGTTGAACACTAACACTGTGAAATTGAATACATACACTGAATTCAAGAAATTCTGTGAAATGTATACAAATTGATACGTTTCACTTCTTCTTCTTTCTTGTTTGATTATAAAAATGTGAATGAAAGTGATTTTCTTTACCATATAAATGGATATGTTTGTAATGAAACATTCTCAGCTGTAAATAAAGGTAAAGCTACTAAATTTTATGTACCTATAATAATATAATATTGTGATAATAAAATGTATAAGTTGTTATTTGTAGGCTTTTTCTTGCTTTATGTCAATGATCACAAATTGTTTGGAATTTTGTAATACTAATTTTGGTTTAATCTTTAAGGACACAAAAAATTCAACATAGGTACACACATTAAGAAGTAAATTAATAGATATGCTTATAAGAATAAATTTAAATTACTAGGTGCTAAAAATTGTGAATAATATGCATACCAGCGAAATCAGTGACATCGGGTTCTTGTCCTTGGTCAAGAAGCTTTTTGACTTGTTCATGATCTCCTCTTATAGCAGCTACATGTAGAGGAGTTTCGCCACGTTCATTTCGCTGTTGTCTACTGCGTTTACGTTCTTCAGCAGGGGTCGGAGCGGCTAGTCGAAAATGGCGGGAAGTAAGTTGCATTCAGTAGTTTATTGCTGTTTTTTTAAAAACTAATGATTGTTTACCTGGAGGGGCATCTTGTGATGATATTTGCATCACAAGAGCCAATTGCTGCCGCTCCGACATGGGCGCTATGACCTGCGTCCGTGGCGCGCCGTCGGGCCCGCGGCCAGAGCCCCGCGACCGCGAGGTCGACGGCATGCTTCGAGCATAACCACCCGCCTATACACAATTCAATAGCTTAGGTATATCGTATTGTAAAATCTAACAACGCACACCATTAACGCGCCAATAATGAAAATCACGATGGAAACTCTTAGACAGAGTACCAACCTTTCTTCTAACGCCAACCAGAATTAATTTAGTCTAAAACAATAACACAAATATATCAACTTAGTATTTTTTGCAAATTAACACAGCTTATTGCAAAACATTTTTAACTCCCAAAAAAATTATAACGTATCAGTCACAGACAGCGATATACAACGACAAGAATAAAGACATTTCTGATTTCTCTCGATTCGACAAGTAGTTAGTGTTGTGTAAAATCTAACTTGTCTATGACATTTAGGTTTAATTTTTTTTACTCTGTGTATGCTTAAAAACTATTTGTTTAATATTACTATAAACCCATTTACGTGCAAACATTTCTATAACATTTACGCAGTGTTCAATATTTCGCTCAGACAGGAAAAATGTGAGAGATAAATTTTAGAATACCATATTAATTTACTATTATCGATTTACTGAATAATAAAGAAACCAACATTCCTGTCAGCTCCTATATGTGTATAAACCATTAAATTTCAATAATTCCAGTTCGTATAGTCCGTGCCATGACAGAAGTAATGCGAGCTAAAATAATTTTGCCTGTATTTTCATTTAAATACCCCAGAGTTGGGGAAAAGAAATATGGTGAGGGTTGTAGAATACACCGCTTCAGTGTGTGTAAGTATTAAGAAAAAGAAATAAACAAACATCTATAAGGAATGTTTATTTATTCTACGCAACGATATCGAGAAGATAGTAATCAATTATAACATAACAAAATTACGTGTAATGATTATTCAGCAATCATATTCCTGCTGTTATTTGTTAATGATGGTGTGTGAAGTGTAATTCGTCTACACACATTAGAGTATTTCGATGCAATCTTAGTTTCATCAGAGCCCATAATTTTTCTTGGGTCACAGTAGTAGAGAGCAATTTATTTTTTTTTTTACAATATCTACAATACGTACTTGTCAAATTTGAGTTTGTACTTCCGCTGTGGACTTCATTCGTGGCGCATATGCTACAGCCTACAACTACTTACGAATCACGTAGGTACTACTGACTCCATAATCGTCATAGATTATACACTTATAATAATCGTAATCTGTGCCGGCATCCGTAATTGTCAAATGATAGAGGTCAGATTACAAGATTTTTTTTCAACTAAGTCTTATATGTATCGGTTTTATTACAAATAGAAAAGTACAGTTTAAACGTGATAATAAATATTTGATTTATTAACTTGTATATCTTCCTTGTTTTCCTCTAGGAATGTGGCGCCCCACGTTTACTATTTTCCGTAAGGTGATCCTACCTTCATTAAAAGAAAATGTAACATTATCAAAGATTCTTTATTCAACTAAATCCCGTTTACCAAAATCAACCGCAAAATTTACTTTGGTTAGCGCCAGCGTGGGCATATTAGTTGGTGCGGGATATGGAGGTTATACGCATTATAAAGTAAACATAAAAAACAAAAATAAATCCATAGAAAACGATGAATATGCATTCTTAAAAGAAGCTCCCGAATACAAAGCGCACTATAAGGTATGTATGATATATATAATCGAAGATTAATAACATTACCATACTATGTATTCAATATGACGTAATTAAAAAAAAGTTTTTATATGAAGTTTACTGTTGTCACAGGTGCTCAATGAGGCTGATACAAGTAATTTGCAATTAGTCCTCTTTCAATACAGAACATGTCCATTCTGTTGTAAAGTTAGAGCATACTTGGATGCAAAAGGCATTAGTTATGAAGTAGTTGAAGTAGATGCTGTTCTGAGACAAGCAATCAAGTGGTCTGGATATAAGAAAGTACCTATAGTATTAGCTAAAGTTGAAAATGGATATCAGGTAAATATGAATTATGTAATCAATCACTCATAGCAATTTTATTATGTAGATATGTTATGATAACATGGGGTGCATTGTTTTATCATTTGTTTTAAATATTATAATTATTTTTGTAGTACTTTATTCATATTAATTTCTGATATTTTCCCAATTTGTAGTACCAGACTAGCCAACCCAGCAAATGTTGTTGTGCCTTACTCTTATCATTTAGGGGTTTGAAAAAATAGATGTTGGCCGATTCTCAGACCTAGCCGATATGTACACAAAATTTCATGAGATTCGATCCAGCCATTTTGGAGGAGTATGGTAACATTGTGACACAAGAATTTTATATATATAGATACATATTTATTTTTACAGCAATTATTAGACAGCACAGCAATTATATCAGTATTGGAAACCTATCTCAGAGACAAGGCTTTACACTTGCGTGAAATTATAAAGTACTATCCCGCTTCACATTATGTGAATGATGATGGAAAAGGAACAACTGATATCACTAATAAATATTTTGTAATGCACAACGCTGGTATAAGTGACAAACATAGGGATGCTGAAATGTATGTATTTTTGTGTTATTAATTATTCCTTGTGTAATACTTAATTTTGTTACCTTTTTAATGAATAAAAAAAAAGATTATTAAAAGAATTTGCAACCTTGTTTATGCTTTTGTTTCATGATAATGCTTCTAACTTGCAATCTTAGTTCCATATAAAAAAATATCGACAACTCCAAATATAATTTATTGTTTGTTTATGTTGTCATTAGGGAGGAGAGAGAGTGGCGTAAATGGGCAGACAGTGTTTTGGTGCACACACTGTCACCCAATGTGTATCGTACCACCAGTGAAGCAATCGAGACATTCAAATGGTTTGAGGACGTTGGTGGCTGGAAGCAGTCCTTCCCTGCATGGGAGTGTGCTCTAATGGTGTATGGAGGAGCAGCCGCAATGTGGATTATATCTAAACGTTTAAAAAAGAGGTGAGGAAGAGTGTTACATTCGTTTTGATATTATCTGCTTTGAGTAATGACTTGTTTTTTGTTTTATATTTAAATATCACTACATAGTATAAAACCAATTCGCCTTTCGCCGTTTGCGTGTCTGTATGCTTAGATCTATAAATATAGAGTGATTCAAGAGGAAGGTGTATATGTAAAATAACATAAAAAAGGGAGGCGGGAAAGGGGTTTTACTTGGAATTTAATGCATGTGAAGGCAAATTATAAATAATATTTTTGCAGGCATCAAATAAAGGAAGACGAACGACAATCACTATACGATGCGGCAAATGCTTGGATGAAGGCTGTCAAGAAGAAGGGAACTTCATTCCTTGGTGGCGATCAACCAAACCTTGCTGATATCAGTGTGTTTGGAGTTTTGAGTAGTATTGAAGGATGCCGCGCTTTCCAGGATTTGAGAGAAAACACCAGTATTGGCAAATGGTTTGATAGAATGAAGACTCACTTGGAAAGTACTAAAGGCAGAGTGATCCCTCTTCAAGCAGCAGCTTCTTAGCTAAGCATGATTTTAATATATTTTGACTGATAGTTAAAACATGCAGAATATGTAATTTATATCAGTGAAATATAAAATATACTATAGAACAATGGTATAGTAAAATTGGAAAGATGACATATGCAAAACTAGCTTCCATAGTGGCTCAGATCCATTCAGAGTTAAATATCTCGCTGAAATACAAATAACATTGACAGAATAGCAATAACTATTTGAGTTATAAGAACAATCATATTCACAATAAACTTAAAAATAAAAAATTGCACTGAATAAAGGCAATATAGTATATATTTATTTATATATAGAAGAAACATATATTCAAGGGAAAATATATTCAAATTGAGTCAACATAGCTTCTTTAAAGATTGATAACTATTTTTGAATTTTCGTTCTTTTGGTAGACTATATACTTTTTAACCGACTTCAAAAAAGGAGGTACTCAGTTCTACTGTGTATTATCCTTGTTTTTTTTTTATGAAGACCACTAGTCTTGTCTTCTGTATGGTCCCATTTAAATATCATGTAGTTCTGAAAATTACAAGATAGTTTAGTTTTTTTTGTTAAAAATTAATTATACATGATCATGTTTGCAATGCAATCTTATGCCTTATGCCTGCGTTTTTGATGCGAATGTATATTATGTTCATGATTTTTTTTTCAATTTCTCTTTTTCCTTTCAATTTCCAAATATGTATGTTAATTCGTTTTAAAATTTGTTAGTTTACTAGAATAGCGATACATACAAGTGAGATTACGATATTAAATTTTATTATTGATACATTAATTGGTATCGCCGAATGTTCCTTGGAAATAAAGTTGGTTTGGAAGTTATTATTGAGTTTGCTAAACGTTTCCATAAAAATATTTTTATGTTTTTATATTTAAAATAGGATAATCATTGTAAAATTTCGGATAAACGTTCTGGATATTATACAATTCCTTTTGTTGCCAAAAAATTTATAATATTGATGTCGGTTGCTATCAAAAATGTTGAGAGCAGTGTGTAGACTATGTTCCATGTAAGATATTATTTTATAATTATTTGATGTACTAGAAATAGTGGATAACGTTTCACGGCGAATGTTAGCTTTTTCACAACGAAGCTTGCGAAAATAAAAATAGATTTAAATTAATTACTCTTTATTATAAACATGAATTTTATTTTGTTGAGTTTTAATATGATATCAATACTCTGATAATTCATATTTCGCTGCGGTAAAAAGTCTGGCCTAGGTTAGTATTTCCTTCATATTTTATCCTCTTAATTACAAAATTGCTCCGTTGCAAAGCGAAAGGAAGATAAACAAACAAACACACTTTCGCATTTACAATGATAGTTAACTTTTAATTATAGATGTGCGATAAGCTAAAAATCTAAATAACCCAATTAGCTTATTGCTTTGAAACATTATGAATTTATGGTAGTTTCTCATCATATATACATCATGTGATTAAAAAATGGAAATTGATTGTATGTTAGCAGTGTTCTTTCTTTTTCTAACAAGTAACTTGAAATAGTATGAAAGAAACATATCTGTGATCAGTTTAGAATACAACGATGATTAAAAAAGCTTATTTATACATGGTGACTTGGGAGTTGGTCTTATTAAAATTTTAAAGTATATACTCCCGTATCTACTTTAAAATTGTAATAAAACCAACGAGGATAAAACGGTAAATGACTATTTCAGTATTTTCAAAACAATTGTTTACTATCTCCTTTTCAATTACATAGTACTACCATAGAATACCGCTTTTACTAGTAACGCAACATGTTCAGTTTTTAACTGTTCGGAATTTTACTTCATCTGCCTTATGTGAGTACCATTTATATATTGAGCTTGATACACATGATACCCAAATAGGATTTGAAGCAATAAACAATTTATATTTCCTACTTGGAACACTGTCTCAGAGTAAGTTTTAAAAACGAAATATTAATAATGTGATAAATGTTATACATTTTGTCCACTACTTAAAAGAAGGGTACACTATTAAGTTCTAAATAAACATATAACGGTTAATGTAGAAGATACTATTCATATTGAAATTATTTAATATATTTCTCGAATAGTTGATCGTTACATAACGTTATTTAGAAATTATTAGATACCTACTGATACTGCTTTTTTCATTTGTTTGTATGACGTAAGTTGCATTTTATTAAAAATAGTATAAATATTACATAGGTTGGAAAACTAAAGTTGGAAGAGAAGTGATCGCTCTATTTCTTTTACTGTAGTACAACATGTAATGAAAACTTCGTCAGTATATGAATTATAAACAACAGAAGGTTTTCCAAAGATGTGGTCAGAAAACGTTTATGTATAAATTGTTATAAGAATACAATGAATTCAATATAAGAAACTTAAAACTTCAATATAAGAAAATTACATCTGAGAATACTAGAATCTGGCGAGGTTTTGCTTTATATTGTACTTGTATAAATTATTCTTTTTTTAACAGAAATATTTGTTTTAGTTGAATAATTAAGTAGAATAGCTACTTATTTGTAGTTTTAAATAATAACATAGTACAAGCGTTGATAATGAGTATTATTTTTTGCATAATTTGTAAAACATAAAAAGGTTCAAATAAAAAAAATATTTTAAAGAATATATATTACTTTCCATAAAAAGCATAAACAAAAATTTAACACAAACCTTAATTTTTATAAAATTTTACCTTACAAGAAATAGGCAAAGCATAAGTAAAATGGATGATTTTTATCATAATAGTCACGAAAATTCGCTTATTTATAGAGTAACTACCATTTAGAGTAAAAACTGATGCGTTACTTAGAAATTTAGTAAATAACTAAAGTTACCTATTAATTAATTTCTTTTCAGAAATTTCTTATAGTTGTACACGGCATGGCTCCTGTTTGGTAAGCCCCAAGCACCTTGTCAATATTCAGAGGCATTATTGTGCGTTTATGATATATCTACCTCAAATTTGTATCGAGTTTACATAATATAATAGTAGAATAAAAGTCATAAAAAAGTCATAAATTTTAATTTTATATCCTTAACAGTTCAAAGTCAAAAAAGAAATTAGTATACAGGACATTTCGAATGTTAAACATAATTTCCTTTTTAAGTAATACATACACTAATCCTACACACTAATGACAAATATTTCTTATTCAGTTGGATTTTACTTATTTTATGAACGCGAAAATTTGTAAGAATGTATATGTCTTCACACATAACTCTTGGGATCGGTATGGAATTTGGTACATAGCAGTCTGGATTAAAACATAGGCAAAATTTTCCCGGGTTCCGGCTAGTTATATATGTTTGCGGATGTTAAAATATAACGTATTGAAATAAAACAAATCTTTCGATTCTGTCACGTGAAGAAATTTCGAATGACTTATTAATTTGTAATTATTTTGACGACTAGCATGCAATTTGGGTGTAAGTTAGCGAAAATCCTCTGTTCGCGACATCTGGTGGTGTAGTGGCCGTAGCTCCTTCGTTTGCGTTTGTTACCACGTATACAACGAACGGCTTCAGCGTTGCTGTGGAAATATTACATTAGGTTAAAAGAGTTAAGGTCATTGATGTTCTAGAATTCGAAAACGCAATAGGAGGAGTTTTGAAATGTGTTTTGTATCTAGTTTTGTTATTGTTATGAGAGTTATCCTTTACTTATTTTGTTTTTTTTTGTGTTGTTTAAAGATCCTGTTATGATCCCAAACAAAATTCAAGTGGCTGGGTATTTTAGTCTTTATACAATAACAACAGCATTTAGTAGTTAAATCAGGTCTCTAAGATTATGTAGTCCTAAATTTACATATTGTCCAAGAACATTGCAATTCCATAAAGCATAAATGTAATAGCAAACAAACTCAAATGTTGTAATGTTAAAATAGTCCAATCTTTGCTACCTCTTATCAAAAAACGCCAAATAACTTGGTTGAAATATAACGTAAGTCTTACTCGACACCGTAGTGAAGCCAAGTCCACAGAAACGGTCAGCACCTACGGCTACATTGGTGGAAACCACCACCGGGTTTGGTATTATAACGAAGTCGGTGGTACATGTCGCTCCGTTGATTGCTCCAACGGTAGTGCCGAGCACGGTTGTATCAGCACCTTCTACGTCACCAGTTACAGTGAAAGAAAATTGGTCTCCGGTTGCCTAGAATAAGTTGTCATATTCAATGTCATGTAACTGGGGGGTCCAAACTTATATTCTTAACACTATAAAGGTGCTCATGATTTTTATTACGTAAGTATATACATGTGGTAGTAGCTTACTAGGTTTGTTAAATCACTTTATAAATATGTATCATCTCAAATAACTTTTAATCTTCAAAACGATTACTCAATGTTGTGGTTGATCAGTAAATATGGTTTTGAATTTTGTTTTCAACATTGATTCAAATTTTTGATCCTTTTTACCTGAGAGTATTGAATCCCACAGAAACCGGCCTCCATTCTAATACATATTCCGTAATTCATATTTGCCAATTGTCTTGTTCCTGTCACTGAGGATGCACTTAATACAGAGTTGGCTGCAGTTCCGTAATTGAAGCTGCTGATTGTACCACTAGTACCGGTGTAATACTGGAGACAACCGTTTGGCGCTTGAAAATGATTTGATAACTCATTAACATTGCATACGTCGATTCTTTGAGATACATTAATTTGAATATAAGAACAAAATCTCGAAGAAAATTTAAGCTTAATACAATTTAACAAAAAATATAAAATATTTACCTAATCCAGGACAGTCACAGCCAAGCTGTGTGAGTCTGATGTTCCATCGCCTCGAGAAAGTTGTAGACAACGTTGCAGCTATAGTAATGGTTATAGCTGCGTCACCATTGAAGTCTACGAAAATGGTTTGGCCGGTGTTGTCGCCACACAGCACTGGAACGACAGTGTTCCCTCCCGTTATTGTTAGAGAGTCGGTGGTGCATACGCCGTCGCCATCTGGTTGCGCGAGCACGAGATCCAGGAAGTCCAAGCGGAGCTATTGAATTCAGTGATTAGTTCATGTTTTATCCTTTATTTTCTGTTCGGTCTAGGTAATAATCTAATAATTCCAGTCTAATAAGTACAGTCCTGTTCGTTGACATGTGATTAATAAGTGTCGGTCGTGAAGAAATACTGTTTCGATCAACGTTTTATCCAAAGTGGTTTTGAAAAGAAAGTAGAAACCAACCTACCTTCACATTTTTGACACGTTTCTAGCGAAATCTCATGTCCTGATTTTGCATGGACTTTAGTATATAAATGACATACCTGGCATATGTTGGTATTGCAACGGTTAACTATGATGTTGCAAGCCTGTCCCCCCGCGTAAGCAGAGGGATACCCCGGACTGGTAAAGTACGTGTTGTTTACGTTCGTGTTGGTTCCGCAACTTCTGGATACTAACAGGATTTTGAATTACTTATATGTTCTTTATACTTTGAACTTTAAAATAAATTGTGATTACTTCATTTCCTTAATGTACGAGTATGTAGAAACTGTGTCAAACCAAAAATCTTATTTTGGTGTTACTATCCCATTACTAGCCGTTTTTGATTTTATTTTTATTATAATTCCTGAATCGCTTTATTAGTTTCACATAAAGGATAAATTTATAGCAACCTAATTATTATCCTAAACTAAAACTTTCAATCACCAATAGTTGCATCAAATTTAGGTCATCTATTCTCAAGGAAAAAGACAATTTCCTCGCTGCGTGGAAGAGAGAAATTGCGTTTCTTTTTCAAAATAGGTATATATGCACATAAGGCATCCTTCTCAATCATCTTTTTAAACTCACCTACGCAGCATCTGCCTCGCCTAGATGCGCAAATTCCGGTGATGGTTCCGTTCAGATTGTGACACTCCCGCCGTGCGAGACAGGTGCCATTCATTGTGTTTGTGCTAGAACAGTCCGAGTTCGCGAATCGCACTATACTTATGAAGGGGAACACTGTAATGAAATTTTGTGATTGTAAAAGTGATACTAGGCAAGCCTGCCTAGTGATCCTAATATAATTATATTAGGTGAAGTAACTTTCCATATTCTTTGATTGCCATGCACATATCCACTTGAATTTATTTTAAAACAAACACCACATTGTCAAACAGTCACAGACTGAAATAGGTAGCAAATTATTATCATTTGATGAGAAAAGGCAAAGAAGGCTTCTGTAAAAACATTAGTAGCAGAAAGCAAATCGCAAATGTAGGAGTATATTCGCTGTCGCATCAAATAATACTTTGTTTCAATAACTTATACATAAAAGAAAAACACTACTTACAAACTTTGCCCTCTCTATCACCAGTCTCTGCGAGATCGTAATTATTTTCATCATCAAGATCATCGTACACATTAAACGCAGCGGAAAAGGCAATCACTGACGCAACCGCCAACCACAGTAAATTCTTGGTCATTTTGAACTGCGGTCAAAATCAACCCTATTATTTCCTAAATGGAACGTAGATACATTCCAATATCTAAAAAGTTTTGAAATGAGTTCTATGTGTATCTCGTACCTTTTATAAAGTGTAGATAACGGTTCTGTATTTGTGCAAAGTGTTACCGTTTCTACCGTTTTTCATTTAGCACATTTGTGACACAGGATAGCTATGTGTTACAGATGATTAGCAGTTAACTACGTGCTTTTTGCATTCTATCTTCATGTCTTCTGGTAGTTTGTATGCTATTGAGATTATCAATACAATGCAACCAACGAAGCTATAGAACGACCCAAGAAATTTCTGGGGGCATAAGTCATAAGGCAAATTGGTTTTCTCTGCGAAGGTGTCTGGTTGTAAATTTTGGATCCATATTTCAATTATCAGCAAAATAAAAATACTTAATAATTTGATTCACTTTGTACTCTATTTTAATATTGGATTTTTTGTTACCTGCTTGAGATTTTCTTTTAAATAGAAAAAGAAGAATTTTACAGCATTTTCAATGCTTTAAAACCAAAACTCAATCTCTTGGTTACATTCTTATAGCAAAATAAGAAATTACTTGTATTTTTTTATTTATGCGTATTTCTAGTTAAGAGTAAGGTATTCTATTCCATAAAACTTTTATTTTGTTTTGATAAAAAAGTAGATATTTGATAAATGCAATATGTAAACATAATATGGTAATATTCTTTGAGGTATTCCGTATGATCTTACGATGCCCTTAGATAGAGGAAGCTTAAATTGCATAGCAGATCAAGTGAGATGCAAGAAAGGACCAGAACATGGTGTAAATTTATTTACGGTGAGTGGGGGAGTCGGTGGCCCATATCCTTTTCCATACCCTTCCTTTATTCCTCACGTCAATCCTTTCTTAATCCTTTCTCAATTTATAGTCAGCAATTAATTTGTAGAGGCGTATGATCTGCAATTGACCTTACGCCTCTCCAAATGTTCATGGGCGGTGGTTGGGCTTACCATCACCACGTTGTGCGACCCTCCATCGCTGACTATGACATAAAAAAAAACATTTATGTTCTTAGGAGAGCGAGGAAATTAAACAGCTTGTTATTTATGTGACTATATTTAATTTGTTTTGTGTAGTTGCATTTATTTTACAATATTGTTTTACATTATGACATTCTCGGCTTTTATAAAATGAAGTCGCTTTGTATGTACTTACGCTTTTATATAGTATGTCTTAAACATGATTCACTTGTTTGAAAATTACATTATACATAGGCATCAGCTTAAACTTATAAGTAATATATGCACCTTGTATATACAATTTGTTAATAAAATGGCATGATATTTTATAACTATCTAGGTAACTATCGGTAGAACTAAAGCAAGTAGTAATGTAATTTGAAAGCATACACTGAAGCTCAGCGATTTTTAAAACAAAGCACATATTTATATTCATCGAATAGTACCCACGCCAAATTTTGTAAACGTATTTGGTTGTTTTTATAAATATTTTATGGCACGAAAACAATTTATCTATACGATTGTTTTTCAAAAGAGTATATTTTTTTCAAGAACATACATAATTCTGTAATAGTAGGTACCTGATAGTTTGGCGATAATATGTTATAATCTAGTAAGAATATGGATACATATCTGAAAAAAATATCGGTAAAGGTTTGTTCATTATTAGATAAAAAAAAAAAAATAAAAGGTTGCAAATTATACTGTAAATGGCGCATTAAGGCTTTTTAAATGAATTCAAATCAAAGAACAAACGAGAAATACACATCGACCGACTCCATCTTATGAACACTATTATATTAAGTACACGCATATAATATTATCAATATATTCAACTCTTACATTAACTACACAAAATATATAAAAAGAATTTAAAAACTTGTCATTGGTAATAAATTATTTTGTGACTTAGTCAACATACAAAACTATGTTACTTAAAATATAATTATCTAAACATAAAAAATATAATTCTTATTTGTCTATTAAAAAAATTTTTGAAACAAAAAATATTAAGGTACGAAAATATTACAAACTCGAAAATTACGAGTCTAACAAAATTGAGGTACATCCGATTTATACAAAACGATAAACTCCTACATCTACATACGTTTACAATGAAAACAAAAACACGTTTTATAATCGCATAAATACAAACAATATATTTAATATAGAAACCAGACTATTACTTGTCAAATTTAGTTTGTTATTCAAAATGCTATTGTGAAATATGCTCTTCATTAGTTGATCCTTTAAACGAAATATCAGCTCTGAAAAATTATGAAGTGTATTAAAAACTGTTTTGCTTTGTGTTATATAAGAAACACCTATAAATTCACAGCACATTAAAAGTTAAACTGTTTCGATTTGAGCTCTGCGGTCTGCCTCTATATTATTTCTTTATCTGTATTTATTTGAATATAAACGTTTATACATCCTTACAAATATGGCATCTCCTGATAATTATTATGGCAAACATGTTGGACTTGATAAATAGGTATATTTTATTACATACCGTATTATTTTAAACTTGTTTTCCACCCATAGATTTGTTATATCTACAAATTTGAATACTTGTATTGTTGATTTTAAATACCTTCCAGATATTTCGCTAACAAAGCGGCGGTTGTACCTTTTGTGTAATGACGATATAAACCCATTTGTTTTAATATTAATTTTTGGAATGAAGTTTCAATTCATATCTTACAGTATTGTTTTTCCTCATACATCAATGGGTTAAAAACTTAAAAACGTGGCATAAGAAATTTCAAATTATATTGCATAGTGAAGTAGGTATTTGCATATAGGTCGTGCACAAATAAAAACATTGTTATAGAGAGAAGAAAAGAGCAAGTTGATAAAAATCTTATTTTAATTATACTACATAGTATTTTCTATTAAAATTTTGTGTTTAGCTTACCAAACTCCTACCGATTACTTTTAAATCAATAACGTAGCATTTTATGGCATAGAATGTCAAAAACTAGGCTTACTTAATAAATCTATAAGTAAGATATTCCGAATTTATATTAATCATTATATATACTAAATGCAAGAGAGATTGGCAAGACAAAAGATCGATAATAATAGTTTCAGTCAGATTGTGGTGTTTCGTGCAAAGATAATAAACCAAAACATTATAATATGTATTCTTCTTACTGAATGTATTCATAAGACCATAAGCTTAATAACAAAACTGTAAATACCTACCTACAATTTATATATGCACGTTGATTTTTTCTTAAACGTGCACTTGGCTTTTTTAATTTTCAGTAAATTATTGTAATATTTTATACTTTAAGGCTAACCCGGGCACACATGCGTGCAAATATACGCGCAATGTACGAATTTTTACGCTCTTGTAAGACAGATAGACAAAGAAATGCAAAAACAATCTTTCCGCACTCCTTTCGCGTACAATTTGCGCATTCGCTCATGTGAGTGACCGGCACAAAATAAGTTTACAAGTTAAACCTTTTATTAATTGAAAATTATATCCTTCAATTATCTAAAGTAATATGGTACGAACGTAGTTATGATTTTTACGTCACCCATGTAGTTCGCATTAGAATAATCAGCAGCTTTTTTATAGAGTTAATCCATCAAATCTAACCGTTAATCTTATAAATAACGTGTCGCTTTAGCTGTTGTTGTATACGTATAATGATAAGTACATATTATTAAGTCTAAAAAGTAGGCATTTGCAAAGACACTGGATTTGTTGGACGGACGCAATAAGGCTGTCTGTTATTTACTAAAATACTTAGCTTTAATGTTAAATATTAAAACACTTAAGGAGAAGTATTTATTAAATTTTAAATGTGCGTGAAGTATAAGCGTAAAGTCTTTGTGGAAATCGAATGACAGTATCAAGAATGGGTATTTCATTATCATTAATTTGAGATACGTAACTATTACAATATGAATAATTATATTTTCTGAATGAATATAAAAATCTGCATAATATCGAGACTAGAAAGTTTTTATTAGCCACTCCGAATTTGACCACCTGACAGGGTTTATTTTCGTTTTTGTTTTAGTTAAAATGTGATTAAAATATGCATAGGAACCAGCATTAGTTTGCTACAATTGTACCAACGATATTTCTATAAATAGTTATGTAATAAACTGTTTATTAGATATAATTAAAATAAAATAGTTTTATGAATTATGTCAGATAGCGAAATTCGAAGTCGCTTTCGTACAATTGAAATGACTACACGCTAGTTGATAACAATTATGTAACTATTACTATTACTTATCGATATTGATAATATCTTGGATATTCAATGTTATTCTTAATTAACTCAATAAATTAACCATATCTAAAGAATACTAAAAAATAACGATTCGTAGCGATCGTCGCCTTATTGTTTCAGTGAGCACGTGTTACTTTACTAATACTTACAAGTATTTCAAATTTAATATGTTTTTATTTAAGTTAGAGGCAATATGCTGTTGATACTCATATTATTTATTGTTTATGTTCAATGTGTTTTTAAACAAAAAAGTAAACTTTAATAGGATAATATTGTTAATTTGAGCTAAGGATTAAAGTCAATTGTCAACTGGTAGAAATGAAACTCAGTAGTTTTCTATGTAAAATGTGATTCATTATATTTGACAATGAGTTACGATCGCTACACACCGTTCACACGATTGTCATTTTTTCAATACATAAATATCTATTAAGTACTTATCTATAACGTAAAATAAGTTGTTTTACAGATGACTTCAATAGCTCTAACAATTTACAATATAATTAGGTATGTAGATATGTAAAGCGATTTCCTTGGTAATGATCGTACCTATTGGGCCTTTTAATGATATATAATAATTTGTTTATGCCCTACAGGGCACATGTGATACGAATTCATGGTTCTTTAAATACAGTGAAATGACTTAAAATCAGTAATCTTTCTTATAAGGTAGGTACCTATTGAAACACAGAAGTGCTATCATGTAGCCGCTTTACCGATCGGTATCTGATCTCCCAGCCTCACGGTGCCACTGTCTCCGTCAAAACGACCTGACCGACAGTCACGGCACACCGTAGAACGTGTCCATCAGGCTAGAATCCAGGTCACATTCTAGAAATATATTTTCACTACATTCCTCCTGAAACAACAGTTATTTTAATTTTAGTCCTAATTGACCACGACTATCTTCTTACATGTTAACAAAGTACCTGCTATCCCGCGGATAGATTTTTATTCATGATCCTAGTCAAAGTACAGATATATCCTACAAACCAAAATCATTAACATCCGTTCGGCTATGCTTGAGATATTGCTATGCGTAACCGGTTTGCGGGTGTGTATTTACTTATTGACATACATACATACACAGCAAACTCATTCCAGTTTGTTATGGTTTGTCTTTCAATGCTCAGTATATTATTTTTCAGTTAATGATAATTAATAGCTGCAAAAGAGGCCCATTGCTTTTTCCTTACCCTTCCCATTCCATTCCTTCTTTCAAGTCATCAATCCTTTCTCTTTCAATTCAATCTCAGTCTCTGCGAATGTTCATGGGCGGTGATGATCTCATACCATTAGGCGAACCACTGGTTCAGTTGTCCGCTGTGACTAAAAAACACCTATCTTATGACGTTGCAGCTAAGATATTACCTGAGAGATTTGAGGCGCAGGCGTTTGGTCTACGCCTCGTCTCGCGTGTCATTTAGAGGTTTTAGGCAAGTGCCTCTTCATGTGCAGCGCGAGGTGGTCAGACCTGGCGAAGGAGCGCTCGCACACGGCACATTTGAAGGGCTTCGCCCCGGTGTGCTTGCGGTAGTGGCGCGTCAACTCGTCCGATCGCGCGAACCTCCATTCGCACTCGGGCCATTGGCAAGTATAAGGCTTTTCTCCTGTTACATTGGAAGATTATTAATCACGTTAATGTATGGAAAATAACGAACAGCATGTAACTTGTGAGGAAACGTTTAATAGCGTGTTCTTTTTCGCATTTCGCAAGCAGTTACAACTTACAGTATAAATTAATATTATTATCGCTTTGCTTGTATTCGCAGGGCATTGTATTTTATTTTTAAAAAATGAATTCTAAGTGGTTTACCTGTATGAATCCTTTGGTGTGCTTTCAGGTGTGAACTTTTTGTATACACCTTCGTGCAGCCTGGAAATATGATAGAAAATAGTTGTATCATAACAGATTAAAAATATAATTAATCAATGATAGATGATATCTACTCACTCATAGACAAACTAAATTCTACAAACAATAAAATTAAGATGCTCTTGATACGGGAACGTACATTTTATTCTATAATTTAATTAAATAATTTTTAAGTACCTATATGACTCTTATGCGGACGATACATGGCAAAAATTCTGTTTTATAATAAACTTAAGTGCCCACGTTAGAGTATGGTGAATTGGATAACATAATAACATAACGAATTACCGAGGAAATCGCAATGGTGAACTCTTCTTTTTTCTAACTCTGGGTTGTTTCTTCTATTGTATTTCATGGATGATGGTGGGGCCAGTCTTGAATGAGGCATGGGCACGTGCCCCATCGGAGGGGGCGGTGGGGGCTGTGGCGCCATTTGCATTTGGGGCATTGGCTGGAAAAAGCATGTCAAATTTATTTATTTTAAGCCTCATCACACGACTATCACGTTTATATTTAAATATAATTATAGAGGACCGCCTCCCTTAAACTAATCCCTCCTTTTCTCCCTCCCTTAATTAAACCATGGTACGATTTTTCTCTTCTTGGGAACCTTCCACGTGCGCTAACGTTAAATTACGGATTTGTACATAGTTTTCAGTGCAAAAGTAGGTTATCGAAGGGTAAAGCGATGAACGTGTTAGGTGGAGTTTAAATCACCGGGACAGTTGGCGGATTGGTGCACGATCAGGGTAGGTGTGGAAAACTTAGCACTTCTATTACCACCCGAGAGGTAGTATGAAAGAGTTATGAAAGAGACAAGTTACGTATACCACCCGAGAGATGGAAGAGGGGTGCATAGGCACTTTTCCTGTTTTTCACACCTCTTCATTTAGAGGTACTAAATTCAATATAGAGGTACTAAATAGGTGTGAAAAATGACAGAGACATATAGGTCATCTGGTGCCACTTTCCCTCACTGGAATACCTAAATATTTCTACTGACAGTAGAAAGGAACTTTTTTTTAAACATACAAAGATTATAAAAAGTAATACTTGCTTTACAATAGCGATACTCTATATTCTATGTAATGCAAAAACAGTTTGAATCATTTATAGTGTTACGTACACATCAAAGAACATGGGACTTCATATCGTAACAAGCCATTGGCAATAAATTTCAAATAAGGTAATAAGTTTTAATCAAGCAATATCGATGGGTGATTAACGGTGGATAACTGGTGGTGGCAACACTGATTGTAAATCAATAATTGATTTTTGTTTTTTATATATATTATACCTCTAATATATTTTTAAATATTATAAAATAAGTATTCTTCATACATTTCTGAATTTTTGATGAACAATAAAATATCCCTAGATTTTGTTAATGTGTGTACATATTTATAAATACACTTGGTGAACAATAAAATGACAAATCAAATGTTACCGGTGGATGATGTTGATGTGGCGGCTGATGCTGAACGAGCGGCGCCCGCAGCAGCGGCGGCGGGTGGTACGGCGGCGGCGGCGTGCGGCGCGGCCCACACTGTAACATCACCACATCTCCGTCGTTTCACTCTTTGACGATCAATTCTATTAGATAGCGTGCGGCAAATTCTAACTTGAATAGATGGAATCGATTGCAAATGTTGTGTATAAGTAGTATTACTTTGTGGTAATTTGAATTTTATAAGAGTTGTTGATATAAATTGTAATTGAAACAATTGAATAAATGAACCGCCCAAAATAACTTTTACTTTATAACAGTTGTTGAAAAATTCAATACATCAAGATTTTTTCTCCCACTAAACCGATCATTTGATAAACAAATTGGATTTAAGTAGCACAGTAAAAATTTATGGAGGACGGCTTACATACCCGTTTCGATTTGTTTAACATTAATATTTTACGTCCCGATGACCTGTTTTCGTGTAGTGACGTTGCTAAATTTACAATACATACATACAAATGGTACATTACAATCGCTTTGCATAGATGGTACCATCTGTCGCTTGATCGCTAGCAATCGCAGAGCTTCGAGTTGTACAAATAGAGTTACCTGCATGGAATTGCCTGGACTGCCCTGATCGGAACCGGGTGGCGTCAAAGGAGACATATAAACGAGTCTCGAAGGTGGGTATTTTGAGAATGACGACGCCGGCTGCTGCTGGAGCTGATGCTGCGCCGGCTGAGGGTGGGCATACGTCGAAGGTGCGCCCAGTCTCTCCGTCTTGATTTCCAATGGACTAAGGAGTGGAGTGGCGCATTCTTCGAGTAATGCATCTTCTGTTTCGAGTTTAACGTGAGTAGCTCCAAGTGGAGCGAGCATATTCGCATTTTCAGGATCGATGTTCCTGATAGAGGAGGCGATGTCCTCCCACAAGGCGGGGCGGAGGAAGGCATCATCGCGCGAAGAAGTCCCCCCATCGAAGAGGTCCATGTGGCCGGGCGCGAGTGCGGCGCCCCCTTGCTTGCACAGAAGCGACTCGAGTTCAGATGTCTGAAATGGAGACAGATGTGAATTAAGTTCAATAAATTCACACTGGTATTTGTGAAAAATGGGCATAAATGACCTGTATACATCATATTTTTTCACTATTGGATGCAAGAAGTTATTATAAATGTAGCGTCTGTAGATCAAGTCGATTTGATTAGTTCGCAATGATCGTCCTATTACTTTTCCGACATTGACGAAATATGATGATAGTAACGAGAGGCCTTTGCGTTAGAATCGTAGCACATATCTAGGTTTGCCACCTTTTTCTAAGACGAAATGGTATATTTTTCCAACTATTGCAAACAATAAAAAGATTGGTACACTTTTATTTTTTGTACTTATGTAGTTTTATTTCTCAAATCAAAGTCTTATAATTTTTAAAATAATAATACGAACTGCACAGTTGAGGTCATACTAAATCACAACGAAAATAATTTTTAATGAAATTAACACAAGCTATGTCTTTCCGCCATTTTACCTGCATTACGAAAAAAAAATCATTTTCGTAAAATTTGAAACTGATGCTATAGAAAGGTAAGGGAAAGTAAGGTAAGGGAATAAGCGATGAAAATATAGAACACAATAGAACAATTTATGAGAGTAATTGAACGCAATACCTACTAAATAATATAATTCGGGCGGCAACCCTACTTATGATATAAGTAACTTCACTATATAACAATTATATTTGATCATCATTATGGCACGTATTGCATCCTTATTCTAACCTTAATAAAGTTTAAATTAAATTACGTTGTTTAAATTTAAACATCCGGGTATATCATTAAATATTTTTCGAACAATACCAATCTGCAAAGCATTATGAAAATCTTATTCAAATGTAAACTTTCCTACGTTTACAACGTGATTTATTCTATGAAATACCACAAGAAATTTATTATGCAAATCCTTTGATCACAAAGACCAATCCCACGGGGCAGTGCATTTCAAACAGACGTAGCTGCGGCTTTTGAGTAAAATCTGCTGGTAGAGATCGTTAAGAGAGATAAAGTTTCGATTGAAAATCTGTCTTAAGCTGTCTTTAACGTAGTTGTTAATTGTAGTACCTATACTATATCTACACATATAACAGAAAACAGTAGTAATAGCTCATTTTACTCAAGAAAGGCTGTACGTATTTTAATGGTTTATTAGGTTGGGGTTGGCTCAGTTTGGATTAAGATGAAATTTGGAAATTTACAAAAACATTAGTACCTGGGCGGAGTAGTAGTGTAAAACCAATAGAAGTCGAGCAGAAATTTAAGATGTCGCAAAAAAATTCCTTTTAGAAGAGACAAAGTTGGGTGGGTCAGCTAGTTCATAGTATTGACAATACGTATATAAAAAATAAATCTACTTGAACGTATAAATCCTCAGGGATGAAGTCTTTGTATTAATAGCTTTTCTTACTTGGGTCACTCACTTAACAACATTCGAAAAATGTACGGATGTACGCTAAATTATTGTTTATTATCATACTGACTTTACAACGAAATAACAACTGACAAAGCTCAAGATTTCAAGCCGCCAATCACCTGTATCCATGTAGACATAATTAAGTATCTTTCTAGTCGGAAAAAATAATTTAAATATTTTTTACCGAACTTTAAATATTCGATGCAGAAATTAGACTTAATTAAAGCAACATATCATAATCGGATCGGAAAAATGCTGTTGATGATAGTGGTGTCATGTTTGCTATTTCCAATTTCTCCCCGACCGAGCTTAGCATTAGCATACAATGGGTCGGCCCACGCCGCGGCGCAAGCGCAGGTGACGCGTCATTACCGACTGCCTTTATAAACCAATGTTGAAAGGGATTAGTACGTCGCATTTTTTATGTATTCAGTTTTTTTTTGTAATTTTCGCTGTTGAAATATTTAGTCATACCTATATTTATATGACAATAGCTCTATATATTATATTTATTGGTGATCACTTGCAATGCTACTTATTTATTATAATCTCAGTTAAAAAATAAGAAGGCAGTACTTATTGGGCAACTAATACACTAGAACACAACTTGTAAAAGTCAAATTTGACTAAAGACTCAATTTAACAATTAAAAGCGGAGTGCAGCAATGCCCCGTAATCAAACACGTAAAATATCGCCCAAGTTAATACAAAGTATATCGCCGATAGAAACAGTGCAACCTGCTAACTCGCAAGAGATCGGTAACCCTTCGGTGCCGAATGGAACCTCTTTGCTACGGAGTGGTGTTGCAAGATTACCGGACCGCGCGCGAATTCCTTGCCTGACCTTTGCGAATAGATTGCGCCAGCGTCTCCTCCACCGCGGCTAGACGAGCTTAGGCAATTGCAGCACAGATTAAACCATGTTACAGATCGACCAGGGGCCCACAGATAAGAGCGAACAAATAAATTCTTTTTGGGAGAGGTCACGACGGTTTTGAAAAATTTTCTTATCATAATGTTATTTTATAAGGGTAATATGGATATCGAGCTTGTTTAAGGCTTTAAAAATTATTTTTTTACATTTGATAGATATTACGTTTTTATACGAAAATTTCAGTATAAAACAGAGACTAGATAAATGAAATACAGAAAACGGACGTTCATTATTAATTAGATTTAAGATTCCACTAAAGCTCGCACTTGTGTTTAGACTCAATTGTGGTTATTAAAGATAAATATATATAACTGGTTTCTCAAAGGTAGAGTTAAACGAGGTCCAATGTTTATGCCAGTAATAATTAGGATAGATAATAATGAGACAGGGTGTAACTGCACTGCTAGTAATTTTATGTTTAACAAGAAACTGAAGTAACTCTCACCAGAAAGCGTTTGAATAAATGTAGCAACAAACAGAATCGCATAAACTTTCATTATTTTAGTTCTTTAACTGGCACAATAGTATATTTTATATTGTGCCGGATAAGAGAATAAGTTGAACGTATCATTATTGAATGTAAACCTATTTATACACTGACAAATAATTGTAGACAAATGTATATCAAAATAATAATTGTTTATCAAGTAAAATGCAAAAAATGGGAACAATACCATTATCGTCACATTTTAGTCGTGTATTCTTTAGTTGAATGGTAATTTAAATCGTTTCACTTTACCCTGTTTACTTAGTCATTGAATTGGTTCACGTACACAAAGCAGAAAATTATGAAATGACAAGACCTCCTGCGGCAACAACGATTGTTGAAGATACCTTCAGAGATATGTCGGCAACTTTAACAAAATTTTAATTAAATACATGTTGTGTTTACCGCATGCTGTAATAACCAACCTCTTGTTATATCTATTGAGAAAATGTTTGTGGTAAATTAGAATACGGTCTATATTGTGAAGGCAGTTAAAAGTATATTGATAGGCATTTATTAATATAGTGGCACATGCTGTATAGTATACATGTAACTTCAATATACACTGACACCGAAATTGATTTGATTGTAAATAAACACAGAAAAATTTATATAATATTATATATATGTGTGGGGCAGGCAGCGGTGGCGCTCTTGTTGTTATTATGATATGGAGAATTGAAAATTGTATCGTGCCATAAACAATAGTTCATGTTCTAGAATTTTCTTAAAAGAGAAATTATCCATTTGATTGTCAATTTACGCTGTAACAGGCAGCTGCTGTCATTTAACAAACTGATAGCTTTATAAGAAGAGGATTATCAAGCCATCGCTTAAGCTAGCACGCGTATTAATTGTCGCAAGTTGTGCATTATTTTGCGCTGTAGGCTAATGGTTGAGAAGAGGTCAAACGGTAGCTTTATACCTGTCCGTGTCTATGTAATCTGAAACCTAGACTTAATCACTGTAAGCTCCGACCATATTGTCAAATAGCATCATATTTCAACGTCAACAAAAGCCTATAAACAGTTAAATAAACAGTAATTATAATAAATATCGTCTTGTATCTATGCGATGTCAATTAAATATTTATATGAGATAAGGATGTTATTTTACCGATTTGCAGTATTTATAAACGTGTTTGAGTGTTTGAAATTTACATAAACCGTATGAGTGATAAAAGAGAAAATGTTTTCAAATATTTTCCAAAAGGTAAATAGGCAAAACATGATTGTAATAATTTGTCTGTCCCGGCCCGCCTCAGATACATCAGTGGTATATACCTATATATACAGCCTAGCACCCGGTGATCACCTACTATATTGGATATAGAAATAATTTGAAATTGATCCAGTAGTTTCTATGGTGAGCGCGATCAAGCCAACAATGAAACTCTTCAGCTTTTTATCATCATTGAAGTGTAAATACATAATATAATATAATTGTATAATTGGAGTATAGGTAAAAAATAATGAATGACCTCAAAATAATTTAAATATGCAAAATATACCTACTGAAATGTTTCCCGTGATTGGTTGTTTTATAGATAGCAAGTATGACGAGGCCATTAATCTATCACCAGTGCGTAACCTTTCAGACCAATAGCAATCTGCTTCGTCATTTGACTCGTGATGCAAAATTAAATCTAGTTTATCATCATATCACTGGCATATATTACAGTTCACAGATAACAGAGAAAATTATCGATAAAACTACGTGTAATACATAATAATATGATAATGTTCTCTTTGTTTACAAATTCATGTATTGCCGCATGGCAACCCGCGTATACTCTAAGCGATCCATATATAAAATTTTATAACGAATGAAAAGCTTTCCACGTCTCCGATTCCATTTCCACATTTTTCTACCAATCACAGCGGGCTCGCGTGACAGGTCGCAATACATGAAAGCAATTTTCTCTTGCTTTTATGACTGCCAACTATAGCGATCCAACATAGAAATAGAGCGTTAGTAAAATGGAATAATAACCATTGTTTATAGATACTTTAAGAGTGCTTTTCGTTTGAATTAATTATTTATATCTAGACGGTCTTATCTATGACTGAGAATTAATTAAAAAAAATTAAACAGTTTTTTATGTCATAAGCCAGCATTCAAAATGAAATAAAAGATAGTAAGCATTCATAGAACTGCCGATAGAAGTGAAAACATGTAACTTGGTATTTTAGTATTAAAATTTGATATTTCATATTATTAGTATGCCAGTGATACAAACCCAACAAGAATTTCAACTAAAAATGATCTAAGCTCTCTAATAAATAAGTTTTCACTTCAAAAATAGTTATATTTATACTCAGTTATATGGTGCTATAAAGTACGTACAGATCTATTGATTTTTGATTATGTATGATATTGTTCTCATGGAATAAAATTGCTGTAGCATCCCGTTAAGGCATTGTTTGAACACTGCATTGGCCCGTGCCGACGCTCCATTTCCATAATTCAACTAAGCACCCACGCAGGCTCATTCTTCAGAGCTAACATTATGCACGATTGCAAACATTCATTTGTCGCTTATTACAAAGTCATACAGTTGATATTGCAAACGTCGCTCGCTTCACAAACATCAGTTTCCTTTGATGTAGGTAAGCCCATAATTCACCACATTAAATTTATAATTTTATAATCGCAGTGTATGTATGACGTCGAAATGTATTCGCTTAAACCTATGTGAAAGCTTCATTTTGTGGAGAAAATCTGATTGTAATCGGCACGATTAATGATCGGGCTTTGCCATGGTTCCCTTGCTTAGTATATGTCCGATTGTTAACACACGAAATAATATTTATTGTATCTACAGTGTATTCAAAATTTTTACGAAATTAATGATTATTTTAATATTAAGTTTTAACGCATAAAATAGCTGCAAGGGCTGTAATTCAGCTTTCTTTTATCTACATTCATATAGGCATTCTCGAACTTACGAGTTGTAATTTCTCACATTCCGTAAGACAACTTCTAGGCTATAAAATTTAAACAGTCCAGTTTTTTCATAGTAAACGTCTGTTTAATCATTTTGTTGTATAATTAAGTTGAATGTATATATTGAGCGAATAAGAACATTCGTATGTTTGTTTTTTTCTCAGTAGAATACGAAAATAAAATAAGAAATAAGTAAAAAAAATATATGAAAATAATAAAATAATATCATACTATGATATGATTTGCTGTAAAATAAAATAATTGAATACATTATGACACAGAGAAGGAGAGATGAACAAAAAACAGTGTAATGAAGAAAAAAAATGTATATAATGTCTTATACAGCAATTTTCTGTTCCAAATACAACAACAAGACTCATAATTAAAATAAACAGCCATCCAATTCATAATAAAGTTGGCGCAATGTCCCATGGCTATAGCTTACAGCAATAATATTTTACAAGGCAAAGGCACACATTAGCACCGAGTCATGGAAGCCATGAGTCTTGGGCGGACTTGGGCGGGCGATCGATACAGGGAGCCGCCCACCAGCCGTAGGGTCGCGGTACAGGCATTTGAATTTATTGTAATTGACGCAATCTTTATACATTTTTGTTACTAGCGGCTTTTCGTGATTCCCGGAGGTTTGTGGATTGTTTTTGAATATCTACGTAAAAATACGATTAGGAAATCTAAGCTTCTATTATTTAAAAAGTAATGTATTTACATTATTGACAATGTGTTTTAATTTTATATAAAAGAAATATTTTTACTACATTTGAGGTAATACATGCAAAAATCTTTTTCTTGTCCTTTAGCGAGTATGCACGGCCACTACGCACTTCGTCTTGCCGTCATTAAATTGTATTATGTAGTTTATTACATAAATACACTTTAACTGTATCTAACTGCTTCCGCACTTCATTCTATGCTAAACTCAATTAAAATGAGTTTATATAAAGCTTCTATATTACTTATGGTTTAATAATCAACGAAAACAAATAAACTTCTGGCTCTATATGTGCATTTGAAATGTTTTATAATTTGTATAAGTTGGTACATAAATAGGTAGACACTGAATATAACTTGACGCTGTTACAAAACGTCAAGAGCTTAATGAATCGAAACGCAAACAAACACGTCACATTAATAACATTATATTAACGTGACGTCCCCCGGCGCCGGCCAGAAATAGGAGACGCAACAGTGGTAGTTTACTTTTCCCATAATTTTTAGTAAATATTCACAGGGGTTGCGAGGTCGTTCGACACAAAAAAAATAGAAACGTTGCTGTTCTTCTATTTCATTGAGTAAACGCACTATAAAATCATTTGTTTTTATAGAGTTGAGGTGTTCTGAGTTGTATCACTACAATCATTTAAGACATAATAAGACGAAGAAAAAGATGATAGTTATTTAACATGGGCACACCATAAAATGGTAAGGTTTCTGAGATGGAGGTTCGTATTTTTGGTTTAAAAAAGTAGCACGTAGGAAAAAGCGTAGTTTTTAAAAGACATATAAAATCGAATGTATCTAGTTGCGAAACATGACCTCACTTTGTGCGTATTGTATAAAACTCAACGTAATCATAAATAAAGAAATTGCTTACGTCCGTGTGGAGTGTTCTTTCCCTTCGGTAACTGAGACATAGTTATATCCACTATTACAAGTTTGAGAACATTGAGTATACGCACTGACTCAGGGTTTTATTGGAGCCGTGGAATGTTTGGTTGTTTTGCCGTCAGTTAGCGTTACTGTGTAATGTATGCTGACAATTATTTTGCAATATAATTTAAATACATTTATCTCCTTTATAATTTAAACTGCATTATCCGCGTAATGTCGTTATGTAAATGGTATTAAATTGCGAGTTAGAGTTAAACTCTTTGATAATACCGTGGAAGAGCGCTTCGAGGTTTAAACGCAAATACTAAATACGCGATATATAATTATATAGTTTACATTGTGATTGACGTAAAATTATTTTCTTTGTGAACATTTTAATTGTCTTATTTCTCATGAGAAAGATATCTTTCTTTTGTTTCATTTTATACCCCTATAACTCATATACAGACATTATGTTATTTTTAAACAATATCAGTACGCAATAGATAAAACTGTTAGCGTTTTCGTAATATTTCTATTCATCCATGATATTGACATAGACCCGCCATAAATAAACGCTAGGCTTAGATAACATGAAGATAATTTACCAACATTTGGGACCCACTACGGCTGACGCACATCCTCGATTAGTCACTAGTGCTTTCAATGATTTCACAGAGAAAACACTTGACTCATGTGATGGAAATATGTAGCACGATTTTTGTGAAAGGCTTGCATGATTTTAGTAATATTTTAAAATGGTATTCGTTCCTAAACGATTTCAGCATTAATTTTGATTATAATGCTTGATAAACATAAAACAATCGGAACATACTACGAATTTGGTATCTTCATACATTCACTAAGTACATTGTTTTATATACTTATCTATATAAATATAAACGATTCGCTAAATGCGAGCGATTTAAAAATTTATTTTTACCTACGTTTTTGTTTAGGCATTAAGAAGGTTCTTATTGAGAGAGAAAAAGCGTAATCAACAAATCGTCTTTATCTAGTGGAACGTATAACTACTTATCATTATGATGAATATTAATAAAGGCGATAGCGTTATATCACAGCTCTTGTTAAAACGCTGTGAAAACAACTTTTTGTATACTTAACAGCTTTTATATAACGTATTAGATTCAAGCACTTGGGTGGAACAAAGGTAAAAAACGATGTTTACGATAAGAATTGTACAAACGGTAACCACACAGCTAACCATCATAAATAAATCAAAGCATGAATATTCATGGCTCATCCCCACGTAGGATGCGATGGACTTTAATAATAAAAACATATTAGCCGCATTGCATGTCTGTCTTTCCGTGACCGGGCAGTTTTACACCTGGTCTGGGGTGGCAGGGGGATGGGGCTCAGGACAGAGGTAGTGACCGGCCACGAGCTATTAATGAAGGTGGCTATAATGTTTATTGAGACCGCTGAGCTGTTTTAGGTAATGCACGGAGCTCGTTTTATAAATTAACTGTTATGACGCGGCCATAACTCACAATTGCGTCTATCATTTGGAAACAGTCATGTTTTATGAACAGCTCAAATGATCATTGTTAATGATGGATTAGTTGCGGATATTCGTTTCATGAACTGGCCACTTGTTCAACAGCACAGGCTGTCATAATCAGTAACACGCTTGGAGGTAAATTGTAGTTGTTAGGTAGTATGAGGTTGTCAGTTTTAAAGATAAATAAAAATTCATAAGAACGACCTATGCTTCCAGAAGATATCTGCTTCCATAATGTTGTCAATCGAGTTAATAGAATAATGCTTTTAAAAAACATCACAAATATAGGAGAAAATATCTACAGATATAGATTTATTTCATCATCATCGTTCGAATTCAAATAACTTTACAACAAAGCTTGGGTGCGTAAACAGATTATTCCAACGTTTGTTTCCCATTGTTTATTTATTTATTTAAAGGTATACCAGTTATTGTAACACAGATAAACAAGTACACATCACATCAACCTTAATGCTAATTTTTTGTAGCTAAACAGCATATGCTAAAAAAAAATACATTAGATATAATGTTATTTTTGTGTTTTGAAAAATAAAAAAAAGAAAATACAAATTACATTAAATCTAACCACCTATTTGTTGGACAAACTGATGGACCACGAACTTAAATTAATTCAGACTAAACATAGGAAGCGGAGAGCTGGAACCAAGGATAGTCTTACGTAATGGAGGAAGATTGATTAAACAATTTCAATACGAAATTACTGAAAATTGCTAGACATGCCATGAACAGATTTCTATTGACTATGACCATTAGAAGTTAAAAGCCAAAATGTCGAAGTTCACGTGATGATGTTTAATTAAAACATACATGGCAAGCACACATTAACCTACCTCTGTTACGGGGATCAACCGGCACGCGCCACAATTTACACATTTGACTTCATTTTATTATAATAATAAAATAATTTGAACGGGGTCGCGTGCCTCGTGCACCCCACCGCATTACTTCATTAGACAACGATGATACAACGGGGGTAAGCTGAACTTTTTAATTTGGTGGCATCGCTTTGCGGTCCGATATTTTTGAGGGTGTTGTTTGGAACTGATTTGTATCAAAACACCTTTTTTTGGGAAATTATCTGATAATACTTACAACTACTGGCACATGTGAAGATGAGTGTAGGACGCCGTCACTTTTCTTTAACGATACTCGTACTATCGCATTTACTTCCGTATCCCTTATAATGTAATATTTACAAAGCAGTGACAAAATATAAATCACTAGCTGACCCGGCAAACGCTGTTCTGTCTTACTCTTATCATTTAGGGGGATGAAAAATAGATGTTGGCCGATTCTCATAGATACCGGATAAGCACAAAAAAAATCATCAAAATCGGTCAAGCCGTTTCGGAGGAGTATGGCAACGAAAACTGTGACACGAGAATTTTATATATTAGAAGATTTATTTTTTTATTTAAAAATATTCGCAAATTTGTGGAGATTACACTAAAATACTTGTTTTAATATTGATTAGGAATAATCTAGCTCGATGTTTGTTCTCTTTTTTAATTTATTAGTAAATATTCTTAAAGAATGAGTAAATATAGAAAAAAACGTTGCTTATAAACTTTCGAACTTAGATGAAACTGTAATTCTGCTTATAGAAAAAAATGTTATGAATGATTAAACCATCAATTAGTAAGCAAAGACATGGCGCGGTAACAATCTGAAGAAGGGGGTTTGTTGGCCGCTAATTAGCTAATGGACGTTCTCCCCATTTCACTGGCTGCCGGCTGGAGTAATGGATTGAGGCACGCTTGAACCGTCTCCGATTTCAGTCTACCAATTTCTAACTTTTTTACCTATCAAATACTTATTGATGACTTTGGATGCAATCGCATAATATTGGTAATACTTATCATTCAATCTTGTCAAGATTAATTCTCAAAATTTAACGATTGTTAATGCCTGAAGTAAAATGAACGTGTATTGTGAATTTAAGGTAGGTATGTATCTGTTTATTAGATAGGATTGGGTTTTTAATCAAAAGTCTAATTTGTCTTGAAGATTTATGTCTTGGTGGAGGGCTTGTAGCAGAATCTTTTCTTTGTTTGTATTAGAAGCTATTATAATTTCTGACTAACTATTAGTAAAATGTTTTAAATATTTATCCACTTTTTTGATTACATTCTGTCCTTTAAATGATCACTAGCTGTGACCCGCGGTTGAAACCGCGTAAGTCCGAATCCCGTAGGAATATCGGTATAAAAAGTGCCTATGTGTTATTTCAGTTGTCCAGCTATCTACGAAGCAAAATAGTATTATTATTCACCAATAGATGTCAGGAAAAAAAAACACGAATAAAACACGAATATGACATTTTCTAAAAAAGATTCCTAGCTAGATCGATTTATCGCCCCCGAAACCCCCTATATACTAAATTTCATGAAAATCGTTGGAGCCGATTCCGAGATTCCAATTATATATATATATATATATATATATACAAGAATTGCTCGTTTAAAGGTATAAGATTACCATTTTATTTTTATTCATGTTCTGGTGTTTTAAATGGTGGAAAAAGGTATTTTGGCTTTTTATTTATGGAATGTGGTCAGATATCAAAACTTTTCTTAATATTGATGCTCGCTGTTACTTCGTTCTTGTGAACTTCATGAGGTAAAGACTGTTTCATGCCCTTTTATACTCCCATATTTATATAATGGCCATCATTTTTAATATTAATCGAATATTCATCAAACCATTTATCACTTTAGCAAAAAAATTAAATCAAATTGATACGCGACTAGACGGACTTATTTCTCATAATATCAGTATGGATGGTTGTATTAAAAAAATACCCTAAACTCGTAGTATCGTATTTAGAATAATAAACATTTGCATTGTATTACTTAGCATGTTGTACATTCAATGCAAGATGCCTGCGTTATTAAATTATGATATAATAATTCTGCGCGATACATTTATTTCTGTCAATCATTGTAGTAGAAAGTCGACGACCTCGTGTACTTGTCACGATGTTTATCTGATATCTTAGAGTAAGCTGGCATAGCTTTATGTCTTTGGGGATGCAAATACTAACATACATACTAACATACATAACTTACATTTATTTAAAAATATATATTATGTAGTCCGAATTATCATATACTTCCCTGTGCCTGATTACTAAGCGACATACAAGATCATATTTTATATGTTTACAATAATAAATTGGTATTTTAAATTTGCATATAGTGCCTTTACAACAACAAGGTGCGCGTTATACTTACTTATGATATCGTTTCGAAATAATTTTACAAAATATTTTGGATAACATAAAGGATGTCGGTTTCACACTTTAACCATATTGTTCGTAATGATACTTCATAATAATCGAGGCGTCCTGCTATAAAACTATAGCAGGCTGCAATAAAAAACGCATAACTTGTCCGACGTAAATTGAATGGACTCGATCAGAGGGTAGTGTTGATATTAAGAAAAGGAAATTATCTTTATAGCTCTGAATATAAAGAGCAAAATCCAACGAGAGCGGTCGGAGATCGTAAAGCAGTATGGGGTTGAGTATAGTTCGACATTGGGGAGAATATATGATAGATCCACGTCATATGATCTAGATTAGATATCAATACGCTAGTCACTATGCGTCCGGTAAATTGGAGATTTTATATACTTAGTACTATATTGTTGTTTACTCCAAAGATCTTACAGTTGGCACAGATAATATAATACTGTATTAATCCACGGATAAAAACTTTTGTACTATGACATAGATACAAATACATATTTTACGAAGCTTTATGCATGATATGACAAAAGCTTAATAAAATATTAGCTTTTGTCCGCGGCTACGCACGCGTTAAATTCGGAGTAGTTCAATTGATGTAGTGATGTATATTATACATATAAACTCTTCCTCTTGAATCATTCTATCATTAAAAAAAAACCTCAAAATCCGTTGCATAGTTTTAAAGATTTAAGCATACATAGGGACAGAGAAAGCGACGTTGTTTTATACTATTTAGTGATAAATATTTTAATAATGTTTTTAATGCATCACAATATTTTGATCTAAAACAACGACAGGGAAATTATTTATTTAGAGTAACAGTAAAAAGTTGGTCTTTCTTACACGATGTATCGAAGAGATTTTCTTATACGATTTTTGTGTCTGGAGGCAGTTAGGAGGCTGGTCGTGAAGATATGGTACTTTTTTCCGCGACGAAACATGTCCTACTCATGGGAATATTCTTTCACAACACGTGTGGAGCCGCGGGCGAAAAGCTAGTTAAATTAATAAAAAAATACGTTAACCGTTAACTGTCCATAGTAAACTTAAATGTTTTATAATATATAAAAGCGATGACATATATTAATAAGATTTAAATTCCAAAGATGAGTCACGAAAACACCAAGTCTTATAAATTATTGCATTTTTTCTAAAAGCTTCTATTAATAAAATGAATAAAGAATTGCAAATCCAATTGGCAGTGTAAAACAGTAATAGAAAAACGAAGAGAAAAAGTTAAGGAATGGTTTTTATATGTTAATTTTATCGTCCAATTAATTAATTAGTGATAATATCATTTTATTACTCTTATGTATAATAGAAAGTTGTTTTACTTACACTAAGCCATTCTTGAGTTAGAACTCAAGATCAGCTCAACGGATTGTAATGGTTTGTAGTTCGTTGGATTTGCCTCCGCTTCGTTTTTGTAATAATTTGAAAAAAAAAATTAAAAACAGCTGCTACGAGGAATGAGTCAGTTATAGAATATATATTTTTTATATATTATATTTGATCCCACTGCATCGATACGTGCATCATAAGAGGTTACAGTCCATCATCCACCACGCGGGCCAAGTGCGGGCTGGCAGATGTTACATGTCATCGAACTTTTCAGAAGAATCAATTTATTTGTTGCTTGAAAATTTTTGCTCTCGAACGCTCGTCTCTTCAATTGAAGTCCGTGGTCCTAAAGTATTTAGATACTTCGTAAAAAAATTGATTTACTCATTGCATTAAATAAGTTACACTAACTGTTGAAAAATTTTGGGTATCTCAGGCTCTAGTTGGATTTAAAGCGAATTTAGCAATGTATAAATTACGAAATAAATTACGAAAAATAAATTACGAAAACTTCTCATCTTCTGTTTCTAAATATATTAAATCAATAATTTGTGTGTGAAAACACATTCGAAATTATAATTTGCTAGCACAGTTTTAAAAGTAGTTTCATGACCTCATGTAAATGTGATGTGAATAGTCAAGCAGAAACAGTTCAACCTATATATAGTATATTGTATATATTCCTTGTTCCCCTGCTTTGCCCAATCACGGCATGGGGCGTTGTGAGGCGGGGGTCGAATGACATCAATGTATGCGCGCGCAATTTACAAATAATTTTTATCAACTCGGTAGAAGCTAGCATGATAATGTATCATTTGGGTTCCGAAAGGTTAAGTATATATAGCACGTAGTCGCCGACCTATTCAAAACGTTACATAGTGGACCACTGCCGAAAGGTAATGCGCCGCTTTATTATTGATTTATGTTGTTATTTGTTAAAATGCATATATTTTAATGCAAATAAGGGATTTTAATATATTTGGTGTCAAATTATTACAAAATTATTGTAAGTGATTTCGAGGATAATTGTTAAAAATCAATAACATCACACAGCATACATATTCGATTATTTCCTGTATTTGTATGTCTGATTATTAATACTAAGTATATAATATACAATATATAGGTATTTGCTATATGCTTCAGGTATATATCAAATATCTTTCACCAAACAGTCTGTAAAATTGTTTCACAGTTGCCATTTAAAGCCTAGCCACTATTTCAAAGATTAGGTGACACATCTACTTACAAAAAAAGAAATCTTAACTTGGCCGACATAACTTGGTTAATGAATAATTTGGTTACGCAGCACTTCAAGCGGTTTATATCGTAATAAAAAGAATAAAAAAGTTCAGAGATTGTATGTTTTACAATCATAAAAATTTATTAATTAATGTACCCATCAATTCTTCTTGTAGCTTTGTTAGACTTGAAATTTTTTGAGTACCTATGTATGAATGACTACGCAAAGGAATGCGGCGCACGCGACTCTCACGCATACATGTATACAATGTCGTTAACACGGCCAAATACATTGGCACGTGAAACTAGTTATTCAGTATACACATATACAATTTTGAGCGTCTGCTAACACACACATTCATTTGCATATACATATTTGGTATATTCGTTGTCAAAACCTTTTAAATTGATCAATTAATAAGAGTTCTATGATATCACTAGGTCTTTTTATATATAGAAAAAATGCAATTTGGTTAATTAACTAAAGAAAGATGATAAAAATTATTTACACTCCTAGTGCTTTTAATTTCCAATTAAAAGGCAAATTTATATTTGAAAAATATTGAATTACAAAAAATATTGAGACACACTTAACTTCCAATATTATCAAAAAATCTAACTAATGTACATTTCTTTCCGACAGTACCCACTCTTTTGAATGGCGTCGCAAGTCGAGATTACTATTTGCCCGTTATTTGTCTCAATGAATGGTGTCTGGAATATTCACCGTCGCACGATATCTAACAAAAATATATAAGAGATGAAGATTATAGAGTTCAAATTCACGTGCGCATTGACTGCGTAAAGTTTAAATTGAAAGCCTTAGAGCCTTCGCGCATGAGCCGTGGTATCGTGTGCAAAACGTAAGTTGATTGATGTTGTGTGTGTTTGGCGAGGTTATTGTTCAAATTCACACAAGAAAAGTATATGAGCATTTGGTACATAAAAGCTTTCATAATTAATAGTAGATATTTTTTTATTTAGAATTAATCTATAAAGATTAGATCCTTTGCAATTTTTATTTCGGCTCAACACATGTGGGAAATTTCTTTGCTATCACAATGTCGACTGTAGCATCTATTAACACAAACATAATTTGATATAAATCTTTATTACTGAAATTCCTTTAAAAAATCTCTTTGCAAATCCAACCACAAATCCCATGGAAGTATGTAGCTGAAAATCTAAAGATTCTAGTTAGATCTGAGTGACCGATAACCGTGCAAGGTGCTCTTGACCCCGCGTGAGAGGAAGCCCTGCGCGTGCAAAGTGTGCTTTTCATTTTTCGGGTTAGGAAACTGCGCCGCCCACGCAGCGCCGGAAATAATCTCGAGATCATATCAGCCGCAGTAAGTATGAATGCTACTCACGATTTCGTCATTAGAAGGAATTGTGCATTTTTTACTCCACTAAAAAGGAAGTCGGAGTACGATAAGGTCTTTTTAAATATGTTATCTAATAATTAGTGTAATGAATTGAATTTTTACGTCGTAGTTACTTATATTGGATTGCCTAGTGTTCCACGAAAATGTTTCAACCTTCAATTTATTTACGATGTACTTATATGATCAATGAAGTTTCTTTGAATTGTAACTCTTACACTTTCAAGGAAATTATCTATAATTTTTCTGCCTCCAATCCTGACTACGATTAGCGCAAATTTCTTTTTCAGAGAGTTTTATTATACAAATAAAATTATATTTGTAGTTTTTAAAAATGTTTACGTTTGATATTTTTGAAATTTTCAACTATTATTACCTAAAATTGATAACCTTCATATTATTTGCCTAGAAATTTTTAATTTAATCAGGATTACAAACTAGAACATATATGTTAGTTCCAATAATTTTTGCGCAACAAGTGCCAAGCTCCAACGTTGTCAGTAGCTTAGTGTAGAACCTATTTCAACTTTAACATACGAGAATTAAAGGGCCGAACAAGATCCAGCCTCGGCTAAGCTAACAATGAAACACTAGTCACGACTTCTGTTTCAATTTGTATTATACATATCGTGTGACCTATGACGATTCCGATTCTAATGTACCTGACATAATTCTAATACAAGTAAGGTACACAGATACGTCTGACCGATGCATGAAAAAATTATGTATTATAAAATAACAATGCGAATATATATGGAGTAATAAAAACCGGCGAAAAAATTTTTGAACTATGTTATGACGATTCAAAAGTGCTTCTATAGAAGCCACCAGTACCGATTGTTGTATAAATAAATGTTTGAATTTGAGTTAGAATTAAATAGAAAGAAAATAGAAACTGGATTGGATAATCAAATAAAAACATAATTTTATTTCCAAATGTGCTATTCAATATCAAATACGAGTACATGCATAGAATTACCTCGAGCCACAAACAAAGAGCGCGCAGACATATAAAATCATAATTAACGTAGTTTTCATTTATCTCATTTATATGGCTCATAACTTTATCTGGCTCCGACTTTTATGAATGACCGCTAACGGGCCAGCGCTATTGATACCTAATTAGCATGCCTCGTAAATTACATCGGACCCTGGATGTGACAGCAGGCTTCGCGGCTTGTATAACATTATTTATAAACTGTACGAAAACAATGACCAAAAATAAATTAAGTATTAATATGACGTAAACGATTCATTTAAATATTACCGTATTTGAGTACAGGGAGTTTGTACAATCTGCTAACAGTCCAGTTGTAATGAGTATCATTGGATAAATTGAGCAAATTGTCAATTGTTTGAAATGTAATTTATTTCTTGAAGGTAAAAATGTCGAACAAACTTTAAAATTTCAATAGACCAACTTATATGGGAAATAAGTACCAAACAACAAACACAATATAATAAATAAAACGTACATAAAAAAGTACCTATGTGCAGTATTTCAGCATATTTGTTGATAAAAATGTTATGTACTGTGTATAATGTCTCATATCTGACAGACTCAAAAAGTCTAGAAGTTAATTATTATAGAAAAATAAATGTTAACGCAGAAACTCAGTCAGAATTTAGTATTAACGTGTTTATGTGGTGATGTCATCATTTGAAGTAACGGACAGTGTCTCCGCTCTGAGACTATTATGTAAATCACAACGAATACAACAAAATACTTTAGTTTAATTGAATCAAACAGTTACTCTATCCTAATATTGTCATTAAATATTAAAAGTGTTGGTACGCTTCAAATTAAGTTTTAAATCAGACTGTGCAAACGTCGCTGCTAGATGAAAGTAATATGGACTTGGATGGATAGAGATTTCTTTATTCAACTTTTATTTTCTTAAGTGTATCTCTAATTATATTTTGGTAGTAATGGAGACAAACTGTAGAATATAATCAGTTGTCTAATTATGTATGTTAATTATACTTAAAATTTATTGAACAACCAAAAACAATAAGTAAATGTTAATAAAAATTAAAGACCGAGAACACCGTGTGTCGCTATGTGACGGTGCTTTGCCAACAACACATAAAATTTAATTGCTCGTAATATTCTACTGTCATGGGACCACCGAGACTTCGCCTAGTATGGGACCTCATACCAACACGAGCGTTTACTGTTTACATCTTTTAAAGTTATGCCTTTTCATACGTAATTCACGTACAAGTAAGCTTTCCACAGTTCAATATCTGCTTCTTCGTTATTGTTTGTTTCAAACACAATATGTTAGACTATATTTAAGAATAATCGATAAAACTTTATAATATGTGAAAGAGCCTCATAATGGGCAAGTATTATTCATCTAAACTGATATTAAAAAGAGGAAACTTTGTATTTTTGTATGTTTGTTTGAAATGATTTTACTCAACAAATACAGAAACCGTTTATAAAATTCTTTCACATTTAGAAAACTGTATCTTCAATGAGTTTCATATATGTACCACGGCCGATGCTGTGACGGATCAAGAATTAATATTTCTCATTCGATTACTTTACTGTATGACCTATAACCACCTGTCTGTTAGAAGTCTTAAATAAGTAATACGATTAATTGGTTTTGTTTATCTTTAACTTACTGTTTTTTCATACAGATTTGATGTTTAGTTTGTTTCAAAACATTCTATGTCTTTATCTTGTATAACAAAATGTAAGCCTATAAGTAGGTATTACCGTGTTATCATGAGCCGTAATATGTGGTTAAACGAGTATAACATTAATTCTAGAGTCGTCAGTCTTCATATATTGGTATAACTGTCGGAGTGGCGGGAAAACTCGCCGCCCACGCACGCGCCTGCTTATGCGGTATAATCGCGCACACTAATGTCTCCACACTTATACACATATTATGATATATATTTTATTACGATTATTTTTATTTGAGATATGTATGAATTGAGAGTTCCTTGTAGGCAGATAAATTGAGGTTGTCTAGTTGAACAATTTTTCAATTTTGAAGCGTGGATAAAGAGAATTGCTTTTAATAAATTGGGATTTATATTATTATATTACTTCATGTTGTTGTTCTATACAATAACGTTTTTTAATTACTCCAATGACACATTCAAACATTTATATAAAAAACACAGATATTTTGAGATTGAAGAAACTTCTTTTTTATTGCAGGATCGTCTTTTTTTATTTTTGCTTGATTGTCTCTGAGTGACATCATACGGGCTAGAACGAAAATTAATATTCCAATTTCTCGTTTCGTTATTTTTTATGTGTGTTTGTTTATTTATAGATACATATCTAGTATACACGTATGATTATCAACGATCATTTTGATTATCAGATTTTATTGTGTAGTTTAACATAAATGCGATCTTCATATAAAAAAATGTAGCGATTTTTTTTTTCATGATTGTGAAATAAATCCCATATAAACCGACACTAACTTAAGCTGATGTTAAGTTGCAGTTGCGAGAATAAATTTATTGTGTTCATTAATTACTTAAGTTACGCATCGTGATTATACGTTTCCCACTGATTAGAAACGGGAATATTTTATCAGGGCTGAGTTAATTACGAAACTAAAAATCATGTGTTACTTATACTCGTGTAGCACGCACGTCACAAACCTATGTACCATCTAGCTACACTTTTACCAGAGTTAGAACATTCCATATTGGGACAGAACTAAATCCTTTTCGGTCACATTTAATGACGTTTATAGTCTACCTTGCAACCAGTTTGATGGATAGCAACTAGGTGGTATCGATAGACGATATCTAGTGAGCATACTCGAAGGAGAAAATACAAAATAAATGCATTTAATTAATCGTATAATCAATTTACTCAATTGTATTCGATTAAGCTCTTCATAGGTTTTTATTGCAGTCCATATCTCGTATTAGTAATTAATAGAAACTTATAATTAGATTTACTGCCGCTGGCTACAGAAAACTGTGTTAGGACGAGTCAATATTCACTTTTAGTACCGTTGATGGCGAGTTGTATTGTGGAACATTTTTGTCATAATTATTCAATCTTATATTATTTAAAGAACGTAATGGAACGAAATTAGTAGGATTTATTTCGATATAATTATTTTCTATGAATTCTTAATACCTTTTTTTGGTTAAGAATATTTTTATAAATAAATTTCCATAGTGAATACTTATCTATAATATATAAAAAATGTGAAATGAGGATACTCATAAAATCAAATCAAAAATACTTTATTGTGCACCAAATCATACATAAATAAATTCTATAAATAAACTCTATAGAAGCACAACAGGCGGTCTTATCGCTAAAGTAGCGATCTCTTCCAGACAACCTGGTGGACAAGGAGACGCTAAAACTATAAAGCTTCGACACATTAATGAGAGCGTAACAAAATATTTCTCTTTGTATATAACAAGTAATTTCATTGTATAGACAAATGATGATAAGTTACAATTAACGATTTGATAAAGCGCTTATTGTGAAAAATATGTATTATAATATTATGCATACAAAAAAAAAAATATCATAAAATATATTCATTTGATTGTTTATGACATTTCGATAGCCATTAACATTCAGAGGCGACACAGAGTTGAGGCCGTGAATGACCGCCTAACAGTAAATTGGAAAAAACGGTAATAATGAAGATTTACTGCCGCCGTGTGCAGGTGGGGAGATTGATTGGGAGATAATATGCTTCTATTTATCGCTACTCACGCTGATTTTTATAAGCGTACATAGTATACCCAAATATGTATACATAATAACACAAAGATTTTGCGTGAATTCATTTATTCAAATACCTACATCAGAGAGTTGGAAACTGTAACAATACTAAATGAATAGATTTATTTTCAAACGTTTTGTGCAAAATGTTTTATAATCTGGAACTGGATTGATAAAAAGTTATTTTACAACAAAAAAATTGCATATTAATTTAATTAGATTGTATTGAGTTTAGTCATTGCAACTTTTATATCTAATATATAAAATTCTCGTGTCACAGTTTTCGTTGCCATACTCCTCCGAAACGACTTATCCGATTTTGATGAAATTTTTTGTGCTTATCCGGTATCTATGAGAATCGGCCAACATCTATTTTTCATACCCGTTAATGATAAGAGTAAGGCAGAACAGCGTTTGCCGGGTGCAGCTAGTTTTATATAAAATAATAAACGCAATGTTATGTTTAACTCTTTCTTTATACTCAAACCAGATTCAAAGTTCATAAAACAATATAAGTCCGAATAAAAGGATGATAAAAACGATGCGATCTAAAGAGAATGGTAAGGTTAAAACAGTAAGATAATAAACACCGTTGACCGCGATTACCCTAGGCCAGTCCCAGGTGAGTTCTGAGCCTCAGGCGAGGTTGCTTCCACTTTCTATACGGGCAGACCACAATCGATCTGTTGGTATAATTTCACTCATTACAGCACGTGCAAAATGTTACTTCGTAATAGAACGTCTTTGACGTTTTGTTTCTAAGTTTGTCATTGTAGTGAACATTTGTTGAACATTTTAGTATTTTGTAAGAATCTCTTTAAAAGCATTTTGATAATGAAATGTGTCTGGATTTTTGTGAAGTAATTTTGAAATAGACAAAGTAATATTTACATTGTTTTCTTACAAAGGATAATATCATTGAATTTGTAGAAAAATATAAGTGTAAACTATTGTAAAATAGGATGGATTTTTCTATAGATTGCATATCACTTATTGTACGGTGTGCACGAACCCGCGTGTAAAAAGCTTGTAAAATACCGAGCCGATTTAATAAATGATTATGAAACTTTTATATGAAGAGAGATCAGTGTTAGACTCAAGTAGTTACATACATGGAACTGGAGTAAATGCGATACATTTACGAAATAAATTGTTTACCCTTGATTTGGTCTTTATTAACTATTTTTAACAAACCAAATAGCCTTACATTAGCTGAACTAAGCCAAAATTAATTGGACCACACGAGAGACATCAGCTTTCAAATAAAAAAATAGCGGTGTCAAAATTCTGAAGTATCTAAGCCAAAAACAAAACAGTTGAATTGAAAAATTTCCTCCCTTTCTGAAGTCTGTTGGAAATGTATGAGGACACAGGTTTCTCTATAAGATGATTGACAAAATAAATGGTTGACGATCTTAAATAATGTGTGATCGTAAAATATGTCACGCTGCTTTCCTCAAAAATTTTGTAGTTCACGCGAGCGAATCAGCGGATGGAAATCAAGCAAATCAATAAAACTTCAATCCATTAAAATGTTTTTGATAATTTAACCACTGTTATATTAACTCAGAAGTGACCCCATATCAAAAACAACTCATTGATTGATTTTATTTTTCATACGCCCAGCCAATCGTCTAGAACTATTACGGATGTGGTGGAATTCGTGTACTTTAAACCCACTTTTATTCCTACACTACTACTAAGTACAATATTATCATATAATGTAATAAATACAAAATAATGGAAATCCCACTGGAAATAGAACTAGGCGGAGCGCCGAGATTCTTCTTCTTACATATTTTTTTTTAAATACGCGGTCGGAGTTGGGAGTGGAAATTTCAGCATTTAATACAACATTAACTGAATCCATTTAACATCTGGCATATGCTTTATACCTTTAAGCTAGTTTAAAGTTTCCCTGTTAGTCATACATCACATACATAACTTTATTTGAATTTGCATCACGTGCGTTCCTTCTACTATCAGCTCCATCTAAATCGGCTTAGCCCTGCACTTAAAGATGTTACCATCTTCAATAAGCACGAATCGCTAGGACATAATACAATACTGTGATACATCGAGAGCTCCTCCTTCAGATCGTAATAAATGTAGCGATGGATACCTTGTCACGGCAGGTTTGCGAGTGAAGACTCGGTACTAAACGTCCTTAAAGCCGCTCAGAGATTTAAGTCCATTTGTCATCAGAAAGATAACAGTCAATGTTCGTTGAATCGACAATGGGTCATATATACACTTATTGTTTGGTTGTTTGGTTGAATTTTTTTTTATATTTTATTTTTGAGTAAGTGATTGAAGAGAGATAGGTGAAGTTATCGTAATGATTTAAATTTTCGGTATTTTGTATAGTATACATTAGGTTATAGCGAATGTAGTGTATTTCAATTTGTGATTTCATCTCAAATGATCTTTTATTTATACAAAGATACACTCACTATAAAAAGGGTAGTTTATAATTAAAGGAGTACAGCCATAATCATTAACTATGTCTTAATTTTGTAATATTCTAATTACCCCGCCATTTGCAATTATCCCAAATCTTTTAACAAATTTTGACTTTCAAAGTTAGCAAATACAAGATGCTTCTTATTTCAACTTTAGTGCAGAAATTTGTCACATATTTTTATTGAAGACAGAAAATTATGGTTATCCAATATTTTCCTTACCATTAAAAGTATAATATGAACTTATACACATTTAGAACAACAGCCGTATGTGCATTACCACCATACTCACTATCTTAATAAACTACTGCTTTTTCCTTATTCCACTTAAAACAACTTCTTAATTTAAATAATTGGTAAGACATTTCAAATAGTTGATGCTAACATTTCTTCGTTCATGTTGTTTAATTTTCATGAATTAAAACATAAAACACCTGAACATAGAGCTCTGAATTATGTCGTCCAATTTGCACTAAACTCGAGAAATATGTGTAATTTGCTTTTTATGGGCTGTTTAAACTTGCAATATAATTGCTTCCACATAAATTTATGGAAGGCAATCGATTTAAGCGCTCAGTTTCAACGATACGCAATAACCGTATGTCATTGTTATGGTGCGTAAAAAGTTGACTACCTGTGTTTATCCAGAGCTATAAAATAAAAGTTTTAAATTTGAATGTATTACATTTAGAATGGGATGACATTTTATTTGTATTGACTAGTGCGAGTTAAAATGAGTCCATTCAAAGTGGAAAGTCACTTTGTGTACCTATCGCCCTGTACGTAAATAGAACAAAAAACAAATACACTTGATCCTTGGTAAAAATTATAAAAACAAGAACAATCTATTCATTTAGATCGCTATTTGGCAAAGGTTTTCAATATAATATTCAACCCGTCTGATGTAAACGATAGAACATTCTAAACCGATTAGTCATTTTCAGATATTATACAATAAAATTTGCACATTATGTACAATAAAAATAAAATTTACATCATCGGAAAATCATAAGTAGCTCATGTCAAGTTGGTCAGCAACGACTCGTGGCATTATTAGTCATAAGGATCTTGCTACTCCACAAAATTAATAGATTCACGAAAGAAGCTGGTCACATTCACTAAAATCGATCCATTAGGTCAAGGGTCGCTAAAATGATAGACCGAGACGGCTATATTTTACGCTGTTACGCTGCGCAATTCTGTTTGAAATGGCGAATCACGCCTCCAGCGCTAGAGAAGGACAGCAAAATTTTAGCCATTCCTGAAGGTTTAATATAAATTAAACTATAATGACTAGACTCAAAGCTTATTCTCCGCGAGCCACAATATGGTCACGATTTCGATATTCTATTTGGACTATAGTTATTTCACTTCACAGTTGCTATTCATTAATACATATTAGCTACTTAATACTACCATTTAATAGATAAATAAAATGTTGGCTTTTGCGATGATTATTCTAATCATAATAACTAATTAAGGCACATTAGACGTCATAAGGATTCGTAGCGGTCACGAGAGACTCTACGACGCCGTTTTTATTAGGCAGGTATTCATTGGGATTATCATAACTAATATGAAGAAATTATTAAAATTTTTATACAATAGTCTAATATATAACTTGAAAATGTTTATTTTAATATCACATTAACTAAATCATTAATGATAAAAAATACCTGTTCAGTCGGAGTTTATGATAATCGTGATATTGGCTGACGTTTTAGAGGTTTGGACTTTAGGTCAAGCATTGTATCAGATTGTCTCAAATAGATTGTGTTAATGATTGTTATATACAAATATAGCGAATTATTGTGCTGAAATTACTATCAATTGCTTGGAAATACTTTGCATAACAACCAGTTATTTGATAATGTTTGTTTGTACATGAGAAATAATGTATACTTACGACCTAGTATAGATGTCTCTTGATAAAATTGCTTGTTTTTAAAATAGTCTTTATTTATTTATAGTTAGTTATCTTTTATTTACAGAATAATAACATAGTTATAGATATTAATATAACTTTTTTATCAATAAATTGAGACGTTCAATGCATCTTTCTGGTTGATTATCGTAAGAAAAATTTATTCATCATCTGAAAATTATTCGGAATGTATTTAATACATAGCTTGTTACAGTCGTTTAGATTAAAAAAAAAGCACAATCTTATAAAACTTATTGTCCCTGTTTATTGTAAATATATTCTAATCTAATACAAAATCAAAAGCCGTTTTCAATTGCACCAAATTTCACTCACCGCTCGTACGACTGCCCTTGAATGGTAAAGAAAAATGGACAGATTAAATAACGGGTACTCAGGCGTAATCAGTCAAAATCAATAGCGCGGTTTAAGTTCGCCTGCGTGGTGTTTGCTCGAGATACTCTCTGATAACGAAGCGACTCAACTCACATATAAGGAGACCACGATACACAAATATTGGCTCACCACGGAAATCATTTGTGACTGTATCATACGAAACATTCGTTTCTATAGTCCCAAATGAATAAGAATGGACCTGAAATAATGTTTGTAATTGTTACTAAATAGTTTTGGAAATACCTACGGCTATGAATATCAGTTCATTATAGTGTTGTAAAGGAAAAGAAGATTTTCGGGGCATTTGAGAAGTAGATCTTGTTCCCGTGGGAACGATGGTTTTAGGGTTAAAACATTTTGTGTCTTTTCTTGGGTCTCAAATTATCTCTGTACCAAAATTCAGATTTCAGATAGAGTTAAACACGCATTTGTGATGTTAGTAGTAATTACTTTATAATTTACGGGAATTGTGAACTGATAAACGTTAGAAAATAATGAGAGGTAGACATTTATCTTCTGCAAAATATAAAGAAGTGGACATAAATAAAAGCATAATGGCACTTATATGTAGGTAAATAGTTTAGTGCAATAACTTAAGATGATTTTTTTTCAGTTATTAAAAACTAAAGTTATGATTATAGGATCATTTCATAAATTTCCTGAGTTCCAACGAGCCGCTTGTTGCTTGACTCTCTCATAAACAACAAATCCGAATTTTGCCTAATTTTTCACCACTAAAAGTTTTATCAAACTTTATCGTTTCCAATACATTAGTTCATTCAAATGCCTATATTACTTTTTACGTTATTTTCATTGATACTTATGCTGCAAAATTATAAAGCAAATTACAGGAGAAATACAATTAATATCGTCCACCTACTGTAACAGTGTTTAAAAATCTAACAATACATAATTATAAGCGTAAAAATAATACCTCTTTAAAGATACCATAGAGACAGAAACAATTTCACGTATATATAGAGAACGCCATGCGATATCATTTGTAAACGTATCGTTTCACACAGCAAAGATAAACTGATAAGCATTGCATTCACAAAAAGGCGATGACATCACAAACCTACACTTTCAACCATTTATACTGAACTCCTAATATAGTGGATGTACATATAGAAAACCTTATCAGGGTTTACGGTTTAGTAATTAAAGTAATGGAAATTATTTGTTTATGTCTATTACTGTCATATATTAGAACACTTAAGACACAAGAACAACAGAACGGACAATCGTTATTTTAAATTTGATGTTCGTCACCGACTCGACTCGGATCATATCTATTACAATAATTGATTTGATAATGTTTCGGTATAAGTTAATAAGGAAATATTAAACACTCTCTAGCTTAAAATACCCAATTTATATTCTGTGAAAATCTTATAGATATTATAGAAACATCCTTCAGTTTGAAATAATCATAACTGTAGCAGAGCTATTAATTTTTTATTATTTAATAATTAAATGTATAATAATACCTTAAAGGCAGATTTGTTAACACCAACAATCACCATTTCGAAGTCAACAATTAGTGGAATTACTTTCTTTATATTTATAAAAGAAAATGACCATACCATATCACCATTTTTTAAAATTATTAAATGTAACATAGCTACCTACTTATTTTTTTTATCTTAAACGCCTTTATAAACTTAAACAATAAACGGAAATCCAAATAGATCTTTGATGTTCACAACATAAACTGAACAGGTCAAGTTAACCTAGCTCGAGTACTTAAAAATAATTACAAAATGTAAAATGGGTTAGCAAATAAAGGTGAGGTTTGCAAAATACCTAGTACATTTTTCAGACTTATCTATAGGTACGTTGCAGAAACATTGATTAGATAATACGTACAGATAAAAATATTAAAGTAAATAAGAAATGCATATTTTCGTCGATATCGAAACCGAATAGAGAATAAGGAGCAGTTTTCCTGTCTTTACTTGTTATTAGGTTAATCCCTTAAGAATCGTTATGCGCTACATTATCTGTGGTATATGAGATATATACATAAAGTTTTAAAAATCAAGATGGCTCTCATTGTCTTTAAATGTGTTACATAAATTTTATTACGTTCGATTGACATATCAATAATGATTAACAAAAACGCCAGCAGCAAGAAACCTGGACTATTCAATGTTGTAATTTTAATTTGTCAGTGCATTGGTATCACAAACATAAGCACCATTCCCAATGTGGCTTTTTCAGAAGGTGTGACGGGTTGTATGATATTCTTTTCGTTAACGTATATTTTCCTTGGCATACCGCTCCTGTACATGGAAACAGTTGTCAGTCAATTCACTAGTCGCAATTGTATCGACGTTTGGAAGATCAGACCTTGCTTCTCTCATGTCGGATACATGCTTGTCATATGGCAGATCTTACTTCTTATATACAACCATACCGTGACATCGTTCCTAATGCACTACTTATTAATTAGCTTTGAAAATCCTTTACCATATTATACGTGCGGGTCTTGGAGCAACCACCAATGCAACATTATAAATTTCAATTTTACCGTAAACAAAAATTGTGCAAAGCGAGAAAAGATATCTTCATATTGTGAAGGACTTTTCACTTCTTTCCCTGAGTATCAGTACTGGCGGCAACATCTACTAAAATTGGACAAAAAGGTTTACATAACCTGGAAAGTTTGCTTGGCGTCAGCGGCTCTGTGTACATTCATATATCTGAGTTGCTTCAGAAGAGAAAGATCCATCAAATGGGCTGGATATTTCCTAGCATCATATCCCATAGCAGCATACGTGGTACTATTAAATGGATCCTTGGTTCAAAAAGGAATTTTAACAAAATATGCCGAAGCTTTAGATTTCAATTTCAGGGGCTTTTTAAAGAAATTCAGAATAACAAACATTATACAAAGAGTCGTATTTAATTTAGGAGTGGGATCAGGAGTGACGTTTAATTTGTCTGCAAATTCTTCATTCCGAACGCCTTGTCTTTCAAATACTGTAATTTGTGTATTAGTTTGTATGCTTTATACTATTCTAACAATAAGTACTTCAGCTTTGATGACTTGTCCGTATGCTTATCATTTTCAAATTAAGCCAGACATATTAATGAAAGCACGTATTACCTTCCTTTATGAAAAGGTACCAAGAATGTTGTACCACTACGAAAAGAAATCGTTTTACCTGATTTTGACGTATAGTTGTTACACCGTTTTGGGTTTGTGCACGAATGTGGTGATATTTTATAATTTATTGGAACTGGCTATATCGAAAAGCAAAAAGATTGAAAAGTATCCTGGCTTAACAAGCTTTTGCGCAACTTTAGTTCTCTTTTTCAGTACTATTCCGTTTTTTAGTTATTTCGGAATAAATATATTGACAGTAAGTTTCAGGCGACATGTCATTATATTCATGACATTTATTAGTATGCTCGAATGCGTCGCATTTCTGACTTGTTATGGAATCCATCGATTTTCGGAAGACGTACACTTCATGTTGGGAGTACAACCAAAAATTTACATTAAAATTGCTTGGGTTGTATCAAGCATCGTCTTGGCATATGCTTTCGGTGTTGAATTGTTGCATGATTTGAAGACTACTACCCAGTTTATATACGGTTCGTACGGCATGTTGGGTATGGTGGGAACACTGACACTGATATTTGTGATAAAGGTTATCACGGCACTGTGTAAGAATCAAATTTCAGAACTGTTTCATTTGGATCCCACTTGGGGTCCTAAAAGTGAGCTATTGCAAAGGAGTAGAGCGATGTTTTCAGCGCAGGCCATGACTAAAGAGTACATGTACAGACAGTATCACTTGCAAGCTGGAATATTGGCTCGACAGAGGCAATCCAATGTAAGAAATAGTATCAACTTGATTTAATATTAACAATAAAATCGGCACCGGAACAAATTAGAGCATTATAATCATTTATCAATTCTTTGAAATCTTTAAACCAATTCTGTAACTAGTATTTTCTTGTGTTTGATCTTACGCGAGTATTATACATTTAGAAATTAAAAACTTTTTAACGGATTTTGAACGTGATTTATTCATTATATTATTAACCCGACGTTTCGAACACTTTTCAATTCAATTCTGTAACTATTCAGCTGCACTAAAATGGTAAAAGTAAAATTGTTTAGATGTTATTATTTGATATAAATCTATCTCAATGCTTAGAAATTGTGAAGAACTAACCAGTGCAGAGAACTGTTTACCATTTACGACACCCGAGTTCACATCACAAGTAGTTACAATTCTTGGCTTTATGTTATACTTATGACTCATTCACAATGTATATAATAGCTTAAGTTATTAAATTAAACGTGTATTAGTTATTACGTAATTGTCAAAACCACACATATGAGTCATCACCGAAAATATTTGTAAAAACTGTTTTTATCCTTTTTAAATATGTTAAAGTTATGTTTCACTCAATTTATTCTTATTTTATATGCGCATTATTAAATTTCGTTATGTATAATATAATCTGATGACATAATTATTATGCTTTATCATGCTGTATCGTGACTTTCAGTAATAACATTTTTCGTATTATTTGTTTTCAAAACCTATCATGTTATCTGCGTAGAGGTTTTAGAAATATTGAAGATTTTTTATTAATATGGAGTTTGTCATTAAGTGCGGATGTTTTTTGGCGAATGGTGGCCATCTCAGCTATTTGACATATATAATATCAAATATATATTCTATTACAACTACGAACAGGAAGAACACGTGATATTAATTTATTTATTAATTTTGAAGCGCTTTGCATCTTCAAATTCAGTTAACCTTCAAAGCAGACTACGTTTGGTGGCAAAATTTGATTCAATAGATTTCGGTAATAATCAGTCAACACAACATCACCGTGGTCCAAGGTAGTGAATAGATACTAGTAGTAGATGAATTAATCCAAGAGCTCAAATTCATTATCATAGACAATGCAGGCTGTTAGCTTGCTCTATTTGTAAACGCAACACAGAGCATCGATTTGTTTCAACCAGAGTTATGCCAACCTCAAAAGAAACCGCGAGCATTTAAAACAAACCTTATTTCCAAAGCAGAAATAAGAAAAAGAAGAAAAGCAATTTGGTAATGTAGCTCATTTTAAATTCTACCTCTCCTTATTGAAAAAGTGACTCTGATTTGAAAAAGATTAAGTACCTTATGTCATTACGTCATCGACTATGTAGTTAATACATACAGATAAATTAATTCAACCTAGTGCTAAAATTATAAAAACACAAAAAAATTATTTGCATTTTAGCAAAAACACACAAATTTTGAAACATAATATCAACGGGCTCACACATAAATTCTTAACTTTAAAAAGTCTGACGCGTACTCTCATCAAATTTATTACATTTTGAGAGGCCATAAAAAAGAAAGTCAACAGTTTCCGCCTTAGCATGCGCCCACGCATTCATTCGCGTTTTGTGGACAAAAAAAATAGGTTTAGGTGAAAAAGTGACGCGCCAAGCAGTCTGCCAACCCTGATGTCGCAACATAATCGTTAATGCCTCTTAAATAAGAACGCTTTTTGCGTCGCATCTTTGTGACGAGGATGCAAGATTAGTAGCGCTGTGAAATGTTTTCAATAATGAACTTCGAAATATGCGATTATTTACTTTTATATAATACACGCTCGTCTCAGGTCTGGCAGAGAGAGGTGGTTTTTAAGCTTTGATTTTTTTTTAAGTCATTTTTCTATTTCATGAATATAAAAAAGAAAACACTATCCGTTCTTCCTCTACTTATCTCTTCTTAAAACGACTGTTTTAATTCATAATGATGATTATTTAGAGCATATTCAAACGCCAATGATTTTCTAAATAAAATCAATAAAAATATAGGTATAAATGTAGAAATAAGATTATTAGTATGTCTGTTTTGAAATTAGTTTTTGAGCCTGATGTGATTTAGCTTTCAATAAATATATCTGAGCAATTTTTTAATTTTATAAACTTGATATAGATTATTTAGTTATAAATCAAAGAAAATTGCTCGTATTAATCATAATTATTCTAGACTTGAAATAAAAATTAAAAATTTCAAACTCATTTTGTACAAAAATCATAAATTAATTAATAAATATCTACTTAAAAATCATTTTTTTTTTCAAAATAAAATACCAATAGCTGAAATCTTTGCAAAAGGTACAAGGAGATTTTGAACCTGTAGTTATTCAAAGCAAATAACTATACCACTTCTCGTTTACATTAACTAGGTCAGGCTAGCATTGAACTTTAGTATTTATATACTTTCTGAACATATCTCCTGTGCAGTTTTTGTGACAACAGTATATTAATATAACGCTATTATATATTTAAATATAACGCTACTTAAATATAGACGTAGATATTTTACTCTACCATTAAAAAATGGTAAACATTCTTAATAGAAATCTTGATAAAAATGAGTGATGCATATATAAATATGTAAACGTCCATTCATATTTTTATGCATGAAAGACAGGCAAAGAGTGAATTGTCAAAAGTCGATTAACATATAAGTCAGCAAGACGAGTGCAATTCCAGCTGGTTGAGATTTGCGTCATACATTAGAATGTTTGACCCGGCACGGCGCAGTCCGCTCTGCCACCGAACTCTGCGTGAATTCCTACTATTGTCACGACTGTCGCCCCACTAATTCCTATAAGGCTTAGTAGCGGTGTAATGGGAGGTCGCTTTAAAAGCGGGTCCCCAAAACAATGCCTCTGTTGCTCTGATACAACGTTTCCATATTTTTTGTGGTATTAAAACGCATTCAAATTTATACATAAAAAACAAAAATAACACACTACATACATGCAATTTGTGAGTATATTTGCAATTAGAAACAAAAGAGGTTAAAAACGTTTGTTATTTTTATTTATGAAAATAAATAAAAACAAATATGGCTATACAAAAATGACTTGTTAAGAAGAACTTGTTCAGAACTAATGTTTATTAACATAGTAGTTTTGACACAGTATTATGTCATAAATAACATTAGAAAAAATCATATGACAAGTGAATATTGTAAGAAAGTCCAAACAATAAAGCCCGGGCCTCACTTACTGTCAGTCCGTCACTGAAAAAGTTCAGAAGTAAAAGCAAAGCACTTGTTTGACACTATCTAGATATTACGTAGCGTTGCAACAGACCGACTTCGTTTTACGCAGAGCACTTCGATTTCATATTTCGGACCCTTAATGACCCCGGTTATACAATGGGCTATCACCACGCATACGGTATCATTATATGCAGCGTAACTTGTAATTTACTTGTATTTTATGCTAATATTATCTTGACTCGATTGCTTAAATAACTTTGTTGAATCGATCCAATACAGAAACTTCTCCGTAAATTAGTACTTATGTTGGCCAACAAATACCCTTTCAGAGGAATGCGTATAGCATCGGTGTACATTAACTACGCTATTTGAAACTCGTATGTTAGCGGAATGCGAGTCTTTTTTAATTTATTGTAAAAAGTATTAGGTGTAAGTGATTAGGCGCAAATGCAGTGTGGCCAAGGCTTTTAAATTCCATCAACGTGCATTTGCTGTTATCGCGTTCGAGTTCTGATAGATAGCTAGTGGAAACAATTGCACAATATTTAGGTTTTTGGAAGAAGTGTCCATATCGGTGGTTTAAGTTATTGGGCAGCGGTGTCTAAGGCTTTGGCTTGAATGGCATTACGATCGGGTGTTTAGCGAGCGCGTTAAATGTTCTTTGCGGTCTGCGGTACGCTTGACCAACATCTGATCGCTCTAAATAGATGTTCAAACGCGTAGATGTGACACTCGTGTTATGCTGTTTGCAATTCGTAAACTTGAACAACGTCGAACGAGAAATTGAATTCTAAGGTTATATATTATTAATAGTAAAGATGTATAGTATATAGTATATAAAGAGAATTGTTCTAAATTTTATTAATTTCTCATTTATTTAGAATAAACAAAGACTGACTTATCCCATATTTGCTCGGTTATTTTTATTTTATTTAGGAACGAGCAGTTCGCAGTCATAACGATAAAATATTTATTCGAGAGTCCTTATTTAATGATCTCAAATAATTACCCAGTAAATTTCATACTCGAGAAGAGTTATTTTATAGTATTAACATATCAAAAAACAGATGTATAAAACGATTCCTTTATTTGCAGAGCATTCTCATAAGAGAATAATGTCATTTCTGTGAATTGCACAGTCTATCACACAAATCACTTTCGTCGACGCGCGCGCAGGTGACCGCCCCCCGCGCAGTCCTACGTCGCTACCTAACGGTGTGTTTTGTTAAACAGAACTACCTATAGGCTAAAGGTAACTGTGTTAAACGTGTTAGAATCAACCAATTTATATCTTTAAGACACGCATACATAATATCGTTCTAATCGAATGTCTTGTTATTGTTATAGGGCTTTGTCTAGCTTTCCTTTTTTTGTGAAATTATTATATAAATTATACATCGTTAACAGTAAAATTTAGGGCTGCGTGGCTATGATTATTCAAATATTTTTCATAAATTATAAGTAAATGCATTTTAATTTTGGTAAATAAATACTTGGGTATTTTAAGTTACAGTCATGGGTACTTCGTAAAACAATTATTTTCCAAAATCTTTCTACAAAATAATTGTCTTCAAAGACTAAATTATATATGTACTTTCTTGGATTTACATATTTTGACTGCAGTTTCCAGATATTTCAAAATAATAATGATGATTGAGTGGAAGTTATGGCAATAGCCATGGTGTTCAAGTCTTGTGACCGATAAGTCGTTTGAATGTGTCAATAAGATAAGAAAGGCAAATAATAGGAAAACTATTTGTATAACGTTTAAGTGGGATAGGAAGATTTTGTCAAGTTTTAAAGATATTTTAATAATTGGTCACTTCATAAATTAATCATACGTTATGGATTCGTGCTGATATTTCAGAAAAGTTGTATTTGTATCAATATGTATTTGATATTATCAAGTGTATGTCAATCAGAATGAAAACTTATGTATGTATATATATAACGCATTAACGAAAATAAACAGTAAAGACATAAATCGATCACATGCGACGGATGCCCGTCTACCCTCACGTTTTGATGTGTTCTCGACGACTGTCAGCGTCTGAATGTCAGACAGTTGGTCAAATCAGCAAGCGTGGCTTTCAAAATTGTTTTCGCAACGTTTCCGTTCCGTCAGTTCCATAGAAAGCATGAAACATGAAAGTTTATAAGAAAATAAGACATTTAGTATCACAGATATCAAATGCAACAAGCAATAAATAATAATCTTTGAAATTAGCTTATTTTAGTATGCTAGATTCAATATGCACCGATTTAGTGTTAGTTTTCTGAGGACGATAATATGCAATTCAGTATTGTAAATGTGAAGAGATTTCTTATAATTTTATCTACAAGTTTTACAAACAAGAATAGGTTAACTGATGGTGAATATACAGACGCACTTTGCCACCCACATCAGCAATGCTTGTCGAAGGCTAACGTCGCATATTAATTGATAGTTATTAGTAGAGTTAAATACATTGCTATTTTAAAGTAATTTCTAAACATAATTCTGCATCTATAAACAATATTTATCGTTATAATAACTGAATACAGTGACTTAAAATATATGAACCTATAGATACATTATTTATTTACGCATTATGATATATGATGATAATAATATTTACCGTTAGAATGGTGTAAATAATCTTAATAATCTGTTAATATAAGGTTTTTATATAGCTAAATACAAATGACGTAGAGATACATTTTTCGTACATAAAAAGTAAAGTGAGAATGAATAAATAGTTACAATAAAACGAACATCGGTCGTCGAACAAAATTTATTGGACACAGATTCTCAAGAGATGTATTTATGACTTCATTTTCCTCTCATCTCAGATCAAGTGCTTTATATGGCAAATAATTTGATGGGTCACAACTGTGAGATGTCAGTAGCTGCCGAAGGAATGCAATGCGTGGACACTGCCGCGGGGTAGAAAGCCGTTTGAGTTAAGACGCCTCGCATTGCGTAAATCGGTGAGCCCTCTATTTTGAACATAATTGAATTGAGACTCATCACGACTTGAGTGATGGTTCTGATGGATTTGAAATACGATAGTTCTCGAAATATAATGCGAAATAATGGGATATTTGCTGACACGAACGTTCATTTCACGAAAGCTAATTTCTAGAAAACAAGGTTCCCTATACCATTATAACTTTATATATATGTATACATATGACCTAGTTTTTATGGAATAAAGGAGAATAGAGACGCGATATCACGAGTACCATACACTGGAAAATTTTATTTATTCTTACTATTATTATCGTTCCAAACTTCATTATAATAATATATGCTTTATTCTCTTTAAATTTGTTATTTATATCTACATTTATACATACGTTTCAATTTAACACGTGTGACAAGGTATTATAAGTTCGCATGAAAATCAAAGGTTCCCAAAAATATCTCGGCGAACGGTTCGCAATGTAAAGGCAGAGCTTTCCATTGAATGGAAAAATGCAGCGTGGAGCCGGTTTGCCTGTACCTTCCGGATTCCCAACCTGTTACTGTAGGTCATGCGCGCCATCTCTCTCGCACTGCCGTTCCGCGAGATTTGGGGTCGCGTCGCCCTAACCTACATTCTGAGCTTGAACATTTTATGGTGAACGAATTAATTACAACTACATAGTCATATTATATTGCATGCTTGTTGTATCATAGTTTCATATACCTACGTTAGTGTAGGTGAGCGGTTGTCGACATTTAAATGTGTTATTGAAATATTTGGTGTCTACCTTAAATGTACCTAGTGGAAAATGGATTTCTGCTAAATATCAATGGAGCAGAATTATTTTGAAAAAGTAATATGAACGAGTTACGTTTCCTGCAATTGTTCAAAAATTCTGTAAAAGTTACTGCAAAAAATGTTTTGAATAAATGAAATATGTAATCGATGTTTATAGAAATGTTTCATTTAGATTTCCAGATAATTGAATAAATTAATAATTAACGCAGCGATTAAATATAATGAGCTATTTTCAATGCTTAAACACTTAATTTCTAGGAAGAGAATAAAAACAAAGATTAAAAATAAGTTAATTTCTAAGGGTAATTTTATACTAAATAATTAAATAAAAATAATAATAAAATAAATAAAAAAAGCCTTTTATTTCTTTCTTACTTCTTACAGAATGGAAAAAAAGATACAAAAAGAAAGAGTTAGATTTAGAGTACTTAAAGTTTAGTTCCCAAATAAAGCTGTTATTTTTATTTTTCATATTAGCGCTAGTTAGTTCTTTATTTTATATTTTATGTTATTTTATTGTTCTCTAGTCTGTAAAATCCCCTCTGTAGGTGAAGGCCTATACATACTTTATAATAATAATTATTATTTCACGATATGTACAAGCCCAAATTGAGTTCACAAATAATCGTAAAAATAAAATATCACACGTGTAGCAAATTTTTAGGAAACATTATTAGTTTTTTAAGTGCACTATGCCTCAATGATGTTGGAAGCCCTAATAAAGAAACAAAATGAGACCTCGTTAGTAGGCTATTATAAGCGTGTGCCTGACAGACACAATTTTCTTGTATCATATTTGAAACAAGCTGTTTCATCCACAGATGTTGCCGTCAAAAATATGCTTAAACTATTCTATAGTTTAAGCTGGTGCACATGCGACATCCTCGCCATGTAGGTATAATAATAATCCATCCCTTGGTTTTCGCATGAAAGAACAACATACATACATACAAACTTTCAAAATTATTAATTAATCGTGAATGTCGGAATTCATATCGTTTGATTTGATAGTTGCATATACCGCTTCGCATAGGCCAGATATCTAATATTGTCCCATATTTGGATCAAAACTTGCACACAGAAGGGTTAAAAGGTGAAAGGGTAATAGGTGAATGGTAATAGGCCATACTCTGTTAAAGCTGATGTCAGTCTTAAAGACTGCCGTCGTTGCCTTTTTAGTTTGCGTGTAATGAAGCACGTATCTATCATATAAATTATTGGACGAAAATTGACATTTCGCTATGCAACTGGTGCACTGCAGTACAAAAAACATTAATTAAAATGCACCTACCAATACTCAGATGTTCGGTCATTCTTAACATATAATAAACAAGCAATCGATTGTAATCAAAATGTTATTTTATATTGATATCGTTTATATCCCAATTACACCCATCTAATTCCATTATATTTCAGTATAAATATACCAAATTCCATTAACTTTGTTCCAGTTATAAAGTTGAATGAATATGATTATAGTTGTTCATAGAGTAACAATATTTTCTATGAATTCCTACTCATGTTTCTGTAAACATTTACGTAATTGGTTTATCGTTGCTTAAAATCACACATATTTTAGTTTACACAACGATATAATATTACCTATATATTCTAAATAACGAGGTTATATTTACTTATGATAAATGCGTCGATATTGGCAAGTGCTTACAACTCGTAAATCCTTTAAACACGACAACTGATATTATATTGCGGTTTTTATTATCAATTGACACTAATGTATTATTACTTTTTAAACTACTTACTGCAATCTATAAATTGATTCATAGTAGGTAGGTACTAGACTTTACAGACATTGTGAGCTATATGTTTCATAATATATTGTGAAATTCAAGTACCGAGATGATCTGATAAGTGTTTTTTTTTAGATAGATTAGCACTATTTGCTTGTTCAAATGTTAAAATTATACTTTAATTTTTTATAATCATACAATTACGTAAAGTTGAAAATTAATATCAACAGAACTAAAGTTTACACAGACAATTTACTTGTAGTTGTGTTACGTTTTTAAGTTATTGCAATGTATATCGTTTTTTATTTTGAGCTTATGGAATGGAGGCATTCAGCATTTTAATTGTTCAAATAGTTGCATTTTTTAATTTCTTTTAATTAATTGATGGTTTTTTTTGCAAAAAGCACATATTATGTATTTCATTAATTTTATATGAAATTGACGTATTTTGTAGTATATATAAGTATTTTGCCATCTTATGCTTCATAAATATGCGTCTTAATAAAAACCGGCCATGTGCAAGCCAGCGCACGACGGGTTCTGTACCATTATTTACCATAAATATTTATATTTTATATGTGTTTTATCTGCTTTTTGTATTTATTGCTTAAGCGCCAACTAAAATACATAATATGTGAAAAATTTCAACTGTCCATACATCAAGGTTTATGGATTACAGCCTGGTGACGGACAGACAAATTTTTACCATTTGCGTGTAGTACCCCAAAATATTAATTAGAGAAACCGAGTTGAGTAAACGAACAAAACGTAAAACAGACAATTTTTAATAATTGCCAGCAGTGCTTATTAATAATAGTCATCGTTTCATGACAGTTACAGTAAGAGACGCGATCATTAAAATAATGTATTGTAGTGTTCCTAATGCAATATAATTAGATTCGTTACGGTTATCGAGAATACAAAACACATTTTTTACGATTTTGTTCCATCGTTTGCCGGTACATTATACCACATGAGCATATACATTGGTCTATAGACATAATCGATCAAGTATTAAGCGCTATCATTGTATTCACCAGCTGAACCGTGAATCCTGTCACTATTGCCATCCCCCCTCTTCCCCTTTTATATGAATCCCATTTACGTCGGCGCTTACGCAACTTACTAAATCCATTCGAGTGTGAAAAGTTAATTGATACATGCGAACAGTAGTTTTAGCTTTTTAACTATGAATAGTGATTAGGTAAATGATAGGGTAATCATGTTATTCTGATAAGCGAATAATCTTAAGAAATCGAATGCTTCATCCGACCTATACTGGCAAATAATCAATGAACAGTTGAACTATTCAACAATATTTCTACCGAAAAATAAATGGAGCAAATATAGGTGGCTATTTTTTTTTCTACAAAATTCATTCACATTATTTGTCCTTTAATTGGTCAAAAAAGTTTTGCTTTTAATATAAGTTTTTTTTTAATCCATATGATATAGCTTATTTAAAAACAAACTGGCTTTCCGCTAAGGAATTTACTCGGAAGCACACCGCGAACGAGTATGTAGGTACATATAACATGTATTGATTAATTATTTATTTATATATATAATTCTAACAAATAATATTTATAAATCCATATTCATAATTTTAATTAATATTATTTCACTTATTACACCAAAACTGCCATTCTAGACTGAAACTCCAAAAGTCACCCGGGGCCACTGAAAATCAGTGATGGTAAGGTAACTTTACCATACCATCTTATACTGAGCTGGCTCCTTTTGTCAACATTCACTGCCACATACCACCTAGTGAACAAACACTAGATGATTCTATATTCTACATTTAATTTTTTTTTGTTTCCTTTTTTTTCTATTTCTGTTTATGTTGTTTTAATAGTGTTTTTTCTAGTTCTAGTTCATATGTTTTTCCTTAAGTGATGTTGACAATAAAAGTGTTTATTATTATATTATTATTATTATATACCTAGTCTTCTTGTTTACAATTATATCTATATATCTTATAGAAAATCAATGATCTGCTTTTTATATACAAAATAAAGAATACAACTAGGAACAAGAACAATAGCCGATGTTACAGTGCGCGAAGCTCTAATGGGGCGTTTAATGTCATTTTAAACGTGGCCTTCTAATATTACGGCACAATTATGTGACGTTTGAAAACTGTAACTAGAATATTGTGTTTAAAGCCTGAGATTATCTTCAAAACAAGCTTTTTTCAAAGGCAAAACTATCTCCGCTTAGTAACATATTTCCGTAATAATCTCATGAATTAAATTCCTTATTGATCATCAAAGAAAATCGCTCCGGTTTTTCAGAAAATGTAAAAAAATACAAAAAGGTGAAAAGAATATTAGCTGTTTGCTTGTTCACATAAAATCTCCTGCCCAACCATAACCGTATACCAATCCGTATGGATCAATAATCAATAAACTAACGTACACGTTGGTTATAGCTGATGTTACACTTTTACATATAATGTGATGTTCTGCTTTACCCCGACCGCGCGTATTGTACGGGGGCCGCACATGAATGAACACTGCCCATAATAAACAGAACTTGTGACTTCCTTTACGTGCTCCAATGGCTGTGCGCATTAACTGTTCGCCTGATAAACGTATCGGTATTTCAAATCTTGTGAAATCATTTTTGGTGCTTTTGTTAAGGATTTGTGTTGTAATTACGACTATATTTTCATTGGTTCAACGTATGCATCTCGTAGAGATAATATTATTGCAAATCAAATCAAACGGTAATAGATTATAGTTTCATGAATCAAAAACATCAAGGTCATAAAAATATTAATTCTTTATGAATTATATGCATATCATCTTTAATGTATTATAAAATGATGTTACATATTCTCATCCAGAACTGTTGATAGCAACTCGTTATACAATTATAATTGTTTAAATTAATGAATCATTACACGTGTTCTTAGCTGTAGTAGCCGAAGAGCAGTGATGCGTGTACGCACCCCTCGCGTGTCTGCTGATAGCAAAAGGCATTTTTTCAACTCACACAAGGTCTTCTTGCTTTATCAAATTATTCCTCGGAAATTATACATTTTGTTACGAAAATGATTCATTTATCAATATTCATGTTGAAATAGCATTTAATTTTCGGAAATCAAAAATTAAGCGCGTACTGTGTAAACGTCTTGTTGACGTGTGTTATAATTAAATGAATTATACCATGATTTTGCGCGAAAATTGGTTAACACTTCATTTTAATTGAGTAAAGAGTAAAAAATTACTTTTAGAGGCTCGCCACTGATATCAAAACTATTAACATATTATTATACTTATATAATAAATCGTAACTTTGAGAACCAAAAATAAGAGGGAGAAGAGAATTTACTTTACGTGTGAATTTTGGTTTTTTGATAGGAAAGGATGTTAAAAGAAAGTACGCTTAATATTCGGCTATTCTCGGTTAATATAGGCAATTCCCATGCACGACACGGTATATGGCCGCTCACAATCCTCGCACTAACCCACCGTGTAAATTGTGCCCACACAATTTGTTCCATATTTATCTACTAATGCCCTGATGGATATCATTTCAACTGGAAAATTAATCAATTAGCAATGATTACTTAATATCCTCTCACGTGATCAACTATTTTATCTACAATCCTATACAATAGTATAAAGTCTAGCGACGAAAGTATTTAAGAATATTCAATATCTATGTATTGTATGGACGTGGAATTCATCCGCTGAAATCCAAATTATACTTCTTATCATTATAATTTAAACGAGCTGAAGGAATCTTAATCGAAGATTAATTGAATGTGGATATTCAATTAGTTTCAGGCGATATACCTAAACTTCCTTGCGTTATGCTGTTTATAAAATCGGCATTTAATTATCATACCAACCGCCTTTTTGCCGTTTGTTGATTGTTAACATAAAACATTAATTGTAATATTAAAATATCACTTTTTGCCGCAGTTTGCGAAGGCAGGACGTAGCTATTCTTAGGTTGTATCCTGGTAATAGTTTAAAATCATTAATTATATTTTGTAACCGCAGTAAGTTATTGGAATTGTTGAGAAGTTCAGAATGGTTAATAATTTATTTAATCGAATCATTCATGTTATATTAATTCTCAATGAGTAAATAATTAATATTCGTTTGTGTTTTAACATAAGTACCTGTAGGTACATCAGTAAGTATCAGAAAGTAGAGATTTTAAAAAGCCTTGTGGCTTTTTTTAATTGCAGGAACTACCTATGTATTTGATACCTATGTATATGAACTACCTATGTATATGAACCTTATTTTAATTGAAGGAACTACCTATGTATTTGATAAGTAAAGTTTTAAAACGCAGCTGAGACTGCCTCTTTGATACGATACTTAACCGAAGGGACTAGACACGACCACCGAACTACAACCAATATAAGAAAATGTCGGGCGATAAAAGAGGATGATGCAATATTCAGACATAAACCATATGTGAAGTGCATTTGCCCTATATTGCGTATCCCAAAGGGACTCAGGACTACTGACCTGCATCTGAAACCAGGAGTCGAGTAATCCAGTGGCGTGAGGAGCGCCCCAGCGGCCGCCGCCAGGGACAATCTGAAAATTTGAATATATTTCAACGTTATGAGGGCCATAACAATACTAATAAATAAATAACATAGTACAAATGAAACAAGTTCCCTGTACATATTATGTGTTATGATTCTGCTGCTGATAAGCTAATCAAAATTAGTAATAATTGTCTATTTCGTTTACCCCCGAGATTGATTGAATATATGGGTTTTGTAGTCAACTAGGGACCTTTATAGTTTAGCTATTTCCGTCTGTCTGTCTGTCTGTTGTAATTTAGTATGAGTTAATTACATGCAATGCCAATTTTTATTAGAGTCATGTGTCCCATCCACTACCACCTAAACAGTTGCTGTAAGAAATTCATATGTCGTCGTCGTGAGTTACATCGCGCTATAAAAATATAAACTCAATAATATATAAACTATATATAAGATATATAAACTCGTGTAAAGCTACGGAATCCAACACTGCGGGTGGCCAGACAAACACTTAAATGATCATAATTTTTTATTTTAATGAGTGTTTTATTAAATGATTTTACATCAAATATTGTTCTTTTAAAACAATTATCATCTTTAAAGTAAAACGCTTTAAAACGCTACTTTTTACTATAAGAACACTTAAAAGATTTATATTAATAAATCTTACAGACCTATAAGCAAATATTTATGTTATGTTATACTGCATGATGCAGTTACTATTTAAAAAAAACATTTCTGAATTATGGATTTTGTTCTCAATTTAACTAATTGATTAAAATAATCGTAATCTTACTCGTATTTTACGAGCGACAGAACTCTGCTATAATAAGAATGATTATTACAGAAATACAGAGCTGATTTTCCGTATGAATGACTGAAATGAGTATGGCAAGAAAAGACATGGGAAAATATGAAAATTTTCACAAATAGCAATTTAGTTTCAATTAATAATTAATTAAGATCCTCGATGAAACATTTCCTAAAACTGTTTAATAGTTCACGTTTAAAGAAGTAAAAGTAAGACAGAACTCTCAATTGGTATCAAACTGAGACGAAACCAGCGGGAGGGAAATATTACAAACATTTAAATATATATGCATTCTGTCTGTAAAGTACTTATTATTCTATAAGAAATGCATAACATTATTAACTTTTTGTTTACTTTAATATACATTGGATATCATCATTATCATCAGCCTATACATATGTTCACACTGCTGGGACACAGGCGTCCTATGAGGGTTTAGGCCATAATCCACCAAAACACTTGGCGCTGGCCAAGTACCAAAAGTTCAGATATAATTTACTTAAATGACATCGTTGTTGTGGTGTAATAAGACTGCATAATTAAATCAAGAAGTGTTAAATGAAGAAAAAAACTGTTTTTCAGATATCGATATAATATGATATAGATATAATATGACAGTTAAAAAATTAAATATTAAAAAATGAATCGTCCATTTATTATGTATGTTTACTGTTAGTTCATTTTGAAATTAATAAGACGGCGATAGTTCTAACATAATTATAAATCATCTCATAATGGCTTTATATTATAAAACGAAACTGAATAACGCAAATATGCTTATAAGGCTGTATTGCCAAACCATCTCCCTATACAACAATACACAGTCAATCAATATAGAATATATGGCGACAACAATCGAATTTATAATGAACTAATTTACATCTTTCCGACATCAACAGTAACTCGTTTAGAGCGACATCCAACACATTCTCAAGCTGTATGCTAATTAGGAGAATTGAACATTATTGTTGACGACGATTACCGAACTTTCTTGTTGGTACTCTCTTTGTTTATTATTGCCGCTTAGTCTTTTTTTAACCTTTAACTAATATTGAAGCATATTCCGACGTTTCTCTTAAAAAGTTTAAATGTTGTTTGTATAAATATAACTAGATTCATTATTCGCATATACTATAAATTCAAAAACTCTGTATGTCCGATTATCGCGCGTTAACTAGTGAATTAATTTTAATAAGGTACACAAATAGAGTGGATTTAGGAAAAAGCTCACAAGATAGTTCATAACGCGAAAAACTGGCTTAAATGAGTTGAAATGAGAAATGAAAATCGGCATGTATTATATATACCATGCGGGCGAAGTCGCTTGCGAAAAGCTCGTTCTTAATAAATTTATAAGTATTTAATTATGTTTAACATAGTCTCTCTTCACTTTGTCGGTATAAATATTAATTCCAGCTAAATGTGCAATTAATTGGTCAACAACATATTAAAATTTTTTAAACAAAAAGCGCCAATGACAAAATAATAAATCAATACGCCGACTTACAAATCTTTCCAAAATATGATGACTATTCATGATAAATATACCACTAATCGAATATAAAATTTATTTCATTATTTCTAAATAAATCTTAATGTTTATAACGGAACGAAGTTCACAATTATTATTAATGACTTTTGTTTTATAGAACTTATACTATTGTATCGAACAAAGTTTTACGAAAAACGGCCTTGTGTCACTTCATCGAATATTATTTATAGCTAAGGTCAGTGAATATTTATTAATATTAAATTACTATTTAGTTTAAACTATTATTTGGTTTCTTGGCTGAAAGAAGTAAATATCTATTATTTGTTGTGTAACTTAAAATATTTATAAATATTATCATAAGTGTGACTTGTTGAATTTATAATTAGATGCGTTTCACTTCCACGAAAATATTAATTTAATATCGATATTAAAAACCTTTAGCATATCATTAAACAGGTAATACTATTTGTTTGAAAAGTGCTAAATATTGATTAATTACGGGCACGAAGGCCCACCATTATATAGTTCCTGGGAAATGCGTGAGCTGCCGACGGTCGGTGGGCGTTGATGTCTTTTTTACGCGCACACTTCATTCGCCTTAATTGATCTTAAATACACCATTTTATGTAAAACACAAATTCTAATAAAAATGCATAAATACCCCTAGAAAACGCTACCAGAATTAGATTTACAAAGACGCGAATGTAAACAAAAAGTTTGCGTTGATAAAATTGCAGATTATTTATTCACCACGCTGTTAATATATTTTAATCAATAACAATGTTTATCATGATACGGAGACCTTTTTTTTTCGCGCCGTTTCTTACTATTTTATTGAATATTTATCATTCGGCCGTGAGGACGAACATAATTAAGACGGTCTGAATTAACATGCAGAAAATGGGTTACGATAGACATAATTTGTTTAAATTCTATTTGCATTTAGTCTACGAATGTTTGTTGCATATGATAACAAAGTAACTGCGTCTCTAAATTGTTTAAACGGCCTGCGTTTTCCCTACTTCATCTACAATCGAGTAGGAATGAGGCGAAAACTGTGCCGGCCGAAAGCATTCCTAATAGAACTGTTACGTTGATTTATAAAAACAAATTTACATGTTTTATTATTGTAGAAAATTAAATAAAAATTTTTTTAAGTGTATCATTATTTTCTTATCACTTCAGCAAAAGCAAAAATAACGACGCGACAACTACATAGTAAGCAAAACACATGTAAAGCAAAAAGTTCATGTGGAAATTAATTTCCATCGAAAGTTTACCTTTAACTTTTACAAGTTTTGTTTATGATACCAATACATGCAGTCCGTCGCTAAAATTTCGTAGAGACTGAGAGCGCGCGGACAATCACGTCGTGCAAATAACAACACTGTCACGGGTGTCACTCATACCTGGTCGCCCACAAGGTCCTCGGCAGCTGTGATCGTGCAGGCCTCCATTCCCGGCTGCGGCCGGGACGCGAACACGCTTCGAGCGCTCAACGTGCGCGGAGTAAGCGCACGCCTGCGCGCACCCACTGCGCGAGACGGACTGCGTGCCGACTGGCCCGCGCGGCGAGCGTGCGTGATAGCGAGCGACCTCCTTCACGGGGTTGCAATGAAAGTGATTAGCCTCTTGCACGACTGATAACGACACTGCCGCACTATCATATTGTCCCTGTGTACCTTAATTGATAATTGTCCAGGAAATACTCAACATTGTATTTATAACGTACCCAGATTTATATGTAAACTTGTGAATTACGTCTTTATCGTGTACATTCAAATAAATTGCAATTAAACACGGAATACACATTTACTGAAATTGAGCTTAGAATCTATAATACAGTTATAACTTGAGGCTTGAAACCCAACCGACTTATCAGTGTTCTTCAAAGATTTGAAAAAAACTTACATTACTGGTCTACCGCCAGTCGGTCTATAAAACATAAGGAATGTATTTATTAACACATAATTGTCGTGGTTTGCATACATTTATCATTTTTATTCTTTGACATTTTAACACAATGATTTCGAACACATGTGAGTTAATTGCAAAACAAACAGTGTTTCGTTAGCGTAATGATTTATAAATTCGCTTTATAATTTATCCTGAATACGATCATTTCTGTTTGGTGGAAACGTGCGAAGCGAAACTTGATGCATTTTCTCGTGCAATCGGTTAAGCGACGATAGTTTCTTATCAGAGGACCCGTTTGAGGTAGCTACGTACCTACACAGTACTCGTCCATAGTACTCGCAGTCAGCTTTCACTGATCGCCGATGTCTTGGCTAGTGCAGTTTTTCTGGGCCCATGTTTGCATCACTCGCATGTTGCGGATATTACTTATCAATATTTAAACATTTCGTGTTAAACTAGATCGTTAGCTATCTAGTTAACTTTTCAGATTTATAGTTGTTCGGTTCTGTGAGAAGAATGTTGTGAAAATTGTGTTCTATTTTACTTTTATATATTATATATATTATTAAGGCTGTACTCCCCTATCTACTCATTTAAATTTGATTTAGTTTTCGTAAAACTGTATTGACTTACTTAATTAATAAGAAATCCTTAAATTAAGTAATTCGCTGAATACTTTAGTAGTAACTTATTTTAAAATGTAAAGAAATCTGTAATTTTATTTACATTGCTGAGTACGTATAGCTTGTCAAACAACACGCGCTATGACTTTCTAATTGATGGTCCAATGTACGTGGTTCGTGTATTTGTATTTTAAATTAGAATTTTATGTATCTGAAAGCTACTGTAGGTGAAATTAATAATCTGCAGATGCCTATACAATGAAATCCTCTTACTTATACACGGCAAGCTCTAAGTCATCCGACTCAGTAATGTTGGTTGTGACTGAATATTAATTTATAACAGATTTTGTATGTTTCAATAAATAAATATTCACTAATTTGGAACTCAAATAACACCAACTCTCCTTTTGTTTTATTTTTATTAATAAAATCCTATTTTTACGTGCTTGATTTATAAGTGGTGTAACTAATACGCCTTTTTTATATCATATTATTCAGATATTAAGATTATGTTTATAAAATACCACGGCATAGCGCTTATTTAAGAAGCCACTAGAAATTAATATACACTCATATTAAAATAATATAATTAGTGTTATAAATAATGATTAGAAATAAACTAAATAAATTAACACTTTTGGAATTTAAAACCATCTGGTAACGGTAAGATTATGAATTTTAAACTTTTCTTTACATATTTGCTACCCCGGCGTCATCAGCCTATATATGTTCCCACTGCTGGGACACAGGCCTCCTATGAGGGCCATAATCCACCACGCTGGCCAAGTGACGACGACCCCGGTGTAGTTTCAATAGCGCTATCGAAGGAAACTCTCATAGGAGATTTTTTACACGCGGTAAAATGTATCCAATAGGCTACATAACTCTCTAACCTCCTCACGCAGAGTATTTTAAATTAGCACAACCAAATTTTTCCATTTTATATTATATTTGCAAGGATGGAATAGTCCTATCTATCGAGACTATCGTTTTAAGGAAGACGTAGCGTACATAAACGTTAAAATATGTTAAAATATAAGTATACTAAGTTTCATTGTAACAAAATAGTTTTTTTAAGAGTTGAACAATCAACAAACAGACAGACGGACAATTTTTTAATCACATTAATCACATTTGGGATAGGTATCGATCAAGTTATATAGAGTCGTATAGAAATTACACTTCTACAGATTTATTATGTGTACGTATAGTTGTCTTTCATATTTTATTACATGGGTATATCAATATGACGTATTTTATACTTTTATAAATCTTCGTAGATAGGTAAAACTAAACTATGAACTGGCTGACTGACATTTAAGTAACATTCTTACTAATATTTTATTATTTTCGGTTACTGCCAAATGTAGTGTTTACGAAATACTATTCTAGCTTGCACAAACCAGCAAAAAATTTATTTCATTACATATCGATCATAAATAAAATACTCAGTGACTAGTCATGCTAATAAAATGGACCAAAATCATTAATAAATATTTGGTACTGAAAGTAATAGATAATTATTGAAATAAAATGTATATAATTGATTATTTTATTTGATTATAATTCTTTACAATATACAAAAAACAATATCTAAAAATTAATGTGTAATTTAACAACCATAAACTTTGCGACAACCAATAAAATTGCCAGACAGAAATCTCTTCTAGGCAACCTCCATGGGAAGTGCAAAAAAAAGGAAAAGCAAAATTATCATCAAAAAATATTTAAGTATCTAATGTGTCTCGGAAAAGACCATGAAGATATAAGCCCTTCGATTTCGCCTCCTCTGTCGTAGTCAAGTGGTATCAGGGGCAGATGTAACCCTCTTCTCTATACCAACTCTCCCCGTTCCCTTGCATTCTGATCTACTCATGTAGCGTAACGCCAGCAGCAATTTTGATCTGAGTGAGTGATCTGAGAGTGAGTGAGTTTATTGTTTTAAAATGATTTGTTATCAATCATTTGATCCCTGTTCTGTTGTACCTGTAAGTTAACAGTGTTATGAATAAAGTTTCCTCGGTGGGTAATAAGACTAACGATGCTCTGATTAAAATTCTGCTTCTGACGACGTCATAAGCCAGTCCACAGTTCCTCTGGTGCAAGTGCACCAGGATGACAATTGAGGCCGGGAAGATATTAGATCCATTCTCTAGGATTCGCTTATAGTATATAGGGACATAGCCAACAGCACTCAGGAATCGCGTACAGAATAGAAAGTGAAAGAATTTTTGAAATCGGTTCTGAAGTATCTCAGGAGTATCGCAGGAGAGGTAAATGCGCTCTAACAAAAAAAAAATAACTCTTTAGTTCGTTATTATGAAAATAAATGATTTTGAGTGGCAGTCATAAATAATAGTTGGAAAAGGCATAAAGTATCCCACTAATAAAAACTAAATAAAATTAAAAGTCAATTAATGCACAACATTGATATAAAAAGGGTACCGCAATTATTTTGATATTGTTATTCCAGACTGACAATAATTAGTACAATTTTATTATGGAATCGTATTAAAATGTAACATTTGGTACTTGGTAATGTAAAATATAAGAGAGTACACATTAATAAGTACAATTTATAGAGTATAATTTACAGAGCCTACTCATATAATTATGGCAAATTTAAAGATATGTAGGTTTTGAATTCAATGATTGTAGGCGAAACAATTTATCTGATTACATTACTAACTTTTGCCTGTGGCCTTCACTCGCATGCACTACAAAATCATGTACTTTGTAGATTTCAAGTATATACGGATACCAAATCTAATGTATTCTATAATTGGAGCCTATTATTGCTCTATAGTCAACAAAGAAACAAAGAGAACAAACAATTACTAACCATTGTCATGGGGGCTACAAAACATCCATATTGCACAGCAATAACTCATTTAAATACTATTTAATGTATGTTTGCATGTTTGTAATCGATGTATGTAACCGATTCCTTTAGAGCAGCTACACTCCACCTGCGACCCGCGGACCGCATGCGGCCTGCCGAGCCTTTTTGATTAGTCCACTTGAAGTTCCTATTCTCTGTTCTTTTAAACTTTAAAGTTAAGAGGTTTTATATTTACGTGTTTGAGTAATTGTCATTCTACCAACATTTTCTTTATATTTTACTGGTTCTCATTATTTTCAAATAAAATACACTGAATATAAGCAAAAAATAATTTAAAAAGTGCCCTTATTTTATTTCACCGCTAAGATGTTAATTGACCGCTTTTCAAACCATTGAAATACATGCAATAAATTCCAGACAAAATGATCGGTATTATGTCATAGAAAGTTTAGATTACACAAGTACACTACCAAAAAGCATAATCATGATTATAAGTCAATTTTAGGTTATACTAGTAATAACCAATGTACGAACATTAATCTATTTGGTTTTAGATATTCTCCGCAATTTTTATCATAGTAGATATCTAAGAAAGTAATAACTCTTTTTGTCAATATTTTTATTTGTTTTTTTTTTCATTACATTTTCATTACTTTAGAGATAAACTTTATTATAATAAGCTACCTAGAAGAATATTCCACACGCCTTTAATATTACTGTTGCTTTTATAACGAAAAGTTCTATAGTATTTGATATAAAAACTGTGAACAATCGTTCTAGATTCTACTATTACTATTCCACTCCCAAGTAATATTTTTTTCACAAATGTCGGAGAATTCAATATCTTTTTAGGCTGGTTATATCAATGAGACAATATGTTTTTTGTATGAATATAATGAAGTTTCTGTTACTTTAATGTTTAATTTAAAAGAAGATCTTCAATCTCTGCTTTTATGCATTATTAACATTATTTATAGATTTATTTTAAACATCTAAACTATATAACATCACATCCAAAGAGCAATATTACGTGAACTTTTTCTTATCTTATTCAGTGTAGATTCCAAGGCACTTATTAGAAATATTACTTTTATCTTTAATTGGATTCCGATTTCATTTAGATATCGTTAGTAATTTTTTAATTAAATACATATTAGTTGAATGTTTAAGAAAAAGCTAAACGATAAACAAATCTGATTTTATATCAAATTAAAGAAGAGACTTGATTAATTGATGAAAAGTCGCAGTTGTATTAACAGTCTAAATCATCAAATGAATGATAAAGACGTCCTAATCTAAGATAAACTTATTTAATAATTATTCCATAAAGAGATTGTAAAACTTTTACCTCGTATCTCGTCTACGCTAACAAGGAAATAACGATAATTATACATAATGAATAATGTTATATCGTGCTAGACTTTAATACCTATTATTTCGGTAACACGCCTTATATTTAATTATCTTATTTAAATGCATATTAAATTAGCGTTAATAACAATAATAATTGTATATTTATGCTATATACATTAACAGCATTATTGAATAAACGCTTTTTCGCTCATATATTCTGATCCGATTCAATTTTAAAATACACCGTTACATTATCGTTCACCTGAAAAGCAGAACCAATTTTTTATTTTATAACTCTTTACTGTAAGACATGAATTTGATATCTATAATTTTTTCTGTCTCACATTGTTTTCGTTTACCATTTTATCTCATACTGAAATCTAATTCAATACTCATCTTGTTGACATATTCACTAAAATAAATTACAATAATTGTATCTTAATTAGATGGCGTTATTCAGTCGGGGCAACTGAAAAGATGTGTCGCCTGATGGTAAACTACCAGTACTTACCATGAATATTTGCATGGGTCAGATTTCTGCACATTTACCTTTCAAAGTATAGGATTGATGATCGAAATAAAGGAATGAGATGGAATGATGAGAAAAAGGCCTCTGTATATTACAGCAGCTTAGTAGAAAAATATTATGCTATTATTCTACGCCGCTCTTTTGTGAGACTCTTGGTTCATCTTCGGTGCGAGATGGACCAATTCGGACCGAAGCGTGCCCGACTCTCACACTAAAACTATATATATATATATATATATACGACTATATATAAAATAAACAACTATAAATTTTGTGACAAACACTCGGCGAATAACTTCAGTTCGATTTGGAAATTAACTACACATCATTGGCGCTATTGCTTTTATTAAAGTATTCAAGGCTCCTATCGTTTATGTGTTATTGATAATATTAATGCTTGTAACCGTAGCAAAACTATTTAACGTATTTATTTTGGATTCATATTTTTATGGATTTAATTATAATGAATTCCACAATCATTTTCATTTTTAATAATTACATTGAAATCGTACTTTATGTATTTATACATATAGTAAGATTTAAATTCCTCATAAATAAGAAATGGTGTTTAAAGCTTGTGTGAATGACTGAAAAACGTACAAAAATATGTGGTGACTCATGAAATGTCTCAATTATGTAATGTCAAATAAAACGCAATCAATAATAATGTTCATCGTGTTTTTTTTCTGGCAAATAAATTTTTAATTATTTATTATTTATTAATTTAACCTATAATAAGTAGAACTATCATCTATTGTATGTATAATATTGTATATATCTTTAATCACTCTGAATCTGATCCCACAATCTGTAAAACTTTGTGACACACTTTACTGAATACCTTTCAGTTGTTAGTCTTCTACCTTTCCACCCTTGGTCACAAATTGTTTTATATAGAGTTATTGTTATTTTTATTTAGATGAAACAAACGTAGTATTGTAAGTATTATTTATTGACAAAAGTTAATGTTATTTACCTTCCATTTAAATTAACTGTTTTATAAATTACAAGGTAGAAAATTTCGCGAGACCGGGCTATTTGGTAGTATCTGTTTTAATCTACTTATATCTATGATTATAGTGTTATAAAGTATTGTTAGTTACACAAGATATAACTCAAGAATGGCTGAACGGATTTGAGTTTTAGTTTGTTGGATTTGTTTCCGCTAAGATTAGAATAATAATCGTTAAATATTTTAATAACTTACTAACCATAGAATAAAGTCTACTGAGGAACCGGGGTGATCACCTAGTATATGTTTATAATCGTGTTATTTCCACCACTTATAACACAAGAACGGCTGAACGGACTTTACTGATTTTTGGTTTGCTGTTGATTTTCTAAATTATGAAAACCTCTAAAATAGTCTACCCGTGTAGAATCCTAGCGAGCATGTAGATAAATATATTTTAAAGTCATGATTATCATGTCTGCTTCGATAAAATACAGTTTTAATTTCATTTGGAAAACAAACTCTGAGATAACTGAAGATATAACATTTTTATTGGCCCGATATATTATGTCGATCTTACTTAATGACGTTTTATCATCCTGAAGTTACCTAATAGTATCTCTTTTACATGTGAGTTGATGAATATTTTTGTAATCATAGGTCTATGGATCTAGATGAATGTGATTATAGTGTTAGGTCTATCTATGTAACTTAATGTATTTTTCTATATTTAAAAATTTATCTAATTATTTAAAAACGAGTTAAAAACATAGGATTAAGTATTCAGTTTTTATTGGAATAATGCTTTCAATTAGCTATTAATAGATGTTATTGCATCGATTTCTAATTGTTTTTATCTGATCTTATGAAAAAGTGGGATTAATAAGTCGTGCAGAGCATTAATCTCACATTAATTATTTTAACTACCTTGGAGTATCAGTTAAAAACTCAACCCAAAACTAAATTTTTTGGGAGTAACATTTAATTGTGCATGGTACCTAGGAGAGGTATTTCTTTATTTTCACAGTGAATATCTATTTCATTTATATTTCAACAGATTGTGTTTCGATTAATTTCATTACCAAGTATAAATCTAGTATTATTTCATACAATAATAATGAACGAGATAGGACAATATAAAATCGAGATTACATTTTAACCTTTCTTTAGAAAATCTACTTCTGATGTAGGGTTGATATTTTAAAAATCTAATATAAAGATAGAAGCATATAGAGGTTACAATTCACTCAAGAATTATAATATCCATAATATGCGTCATTGAAATAAGTGGCAAGTAAATATGAACTGTTTCTATACTTTTCATGATTGCTGAAGACTCAATCAATCGGTATCAATCATCATCAATATCATTGAACACAATAATAAAGACATTATATTCATATTCAGGCATTCAAAAAAGCTACACAGACGCTTTAGTGGTTTATATATTAAAATGATATATAAGCTTAAACACAAACATAAAAACATAAATACATAATAGTGTAATGTAGCTATATTTTCTACGTGATACTAGTGACATGTGTCTTTGTATTGTATTGTTTAAATTGTAATTTTGTGGAGTCGATAAATGTTTCTAATACAAAAACGATTTTCTGTTACAGTAATGGTATTTTGTAATTAATGTAAAATTTGAACAATATAATACAAATACACATTACCGATTTGTATACCTACATCATAACCAGTATTGCGATTTCCGAATACACAGTTTGTGATGTAAATTTTATCCATTTAATTTTTAGTTTTATAGCATTGAAATGCTTTATAAATGAGAAATTTTGAAAGAATAGTAATCAAATTTTATCCATTTTAACCCAGATAAATAAAGCGACTAAAATTTTGTGATAATCAATCTATACATAGAAATAAGAAAACATAAGCTAACTAGAACTAAAACAGACTATTTCTGTACATAACATTTGCAGAGGAGAACAATGGCTACGCAATGGATGGATGTTTTACAGACTATAAAACAACATTTAGACATTTTTTTTAAACGGAAATTGACCAATATTAGGTTTAACGTATAAGTTTAGCTTTAGTAGAAAAATATTATTTTTTTGGGGGCGGTTATACATACTGCACATGTAACCGAGAACTTATAAAGATAATTTGGGAAAACTTATTAAATGAGTAATTGTATATGTCTTTATAAGTCAAACAGGGGCTTCTAAATGATTTTGATTTTTGAGTTTCTTGTTCTCTAGTTTCTCACAACCAACTCTATTGCCATTACCTAAGATAAAGATTGAATGAACAAAGGTTTTTTTAATAAAATGAAAAGAAATGGTTAATTAAAGCTTTAATAAATGTGGCAAATAACATTTTGTACACCTGTGTTCGTTGTGAAGCTGGCTCTAAGAGTTATGAAATTTTTGAGTGTGTTCCAATCATTTAATAAGCGTTAAAATGATATGTATTTTTACTTTATTAATAGAATGTAGGTATATACCAATACAACAATTCAAAATGTACATCACGAACAGATACGTGAACATTGCGAGTATGCTTAGTTAATTACAATATTGTTTGCTCGATAAACAGGACATGAATTTTACAACGTTGTTTTCACGTGTTGAGTTTTATTGGAGTATGATTTTCACAAATTCATATATCTCCTGTTAGCCGAGTCGAACTAAACTTACTTGTTAAAATAGCCCTACACCAGTGGCGGATCGAACGTTGGGTCTGGTGATGTGCAGTTCCATCGAAGTATCGCAGTCCCACCAGCTTAGCGGTGCGACGGAATGTATTTAGTCGGGAGGTCACAGCGTCGCGTCGGCGCGGCGGTGTGAGTCCGACCTGATCCAAAAGTCGTAGACCAAATCCTACGCCTAAGCATTTCATATTTGTTTTTGTATAAACAAAGATGCACTTGGTAGGACTCTAGTGTTTCTATGTTTTTGTTCTTACACTACTATGTAGTTATGATAGTTATGATACGGAGAGCAGCCGGCCCATAATAATACTCACGTTGAATTTAATTATCGTTGGGTAAAGGTATAAATAATTAAAATTAATATAAGCTGTTTCAATTGTGAAAAGGAGATTTAAAATTTCGTCAATCAAAACAAATAATAATGCATGAATATTGTGTAACTGGGATATAAAAAAAAGAAAGGAAATCGTAGTTCACTTTTAATTATGGCACGTTGTCATCGTCATACGTTAATTTTAGAGTATTTGAGATAAAGAGTACTCAACATTATTTTACAATGTTGACATATCTATTATGAATTCCACTTTTGAATTAATCAAACGTCGGTGTAACATTACATAACGTTTCTATATTTATTGTATTAATGTATAATAAATTATTGTATAATAAATTTATGGAAATTGTATTAATTCGGAAATTGTATTAATAGCAAATAACCATTTTAATATCATGGTTATTTGCTATGAAAATAATATTCTAAATTAATAATTTGAAATTTTGCAATAGATTCCAACAAGTATATTCATTTCACTACTTACAAGTTTACAGTTTATCAGTGAAATCATAGTAGTGTGTGATGTGCATTCAGCTAAATGAATTACATTACATTGCGTAATCAATTAATTAGCTCACTGGAACAAATATTTGAAATTGATCCATATCTCCGTAATAAGTTTTATTATATTGTTAATTCTGTAAGTATCCTGTAAGTAGCTGGCCGAGTGAAATGTAGTTATTTACAAAACTCAAACTCAAACTCGAACATTTATTAATTCAACTAGACTTCTTATAGAAGTACTTTTAAATCATCATGTTACACAGTTATTATATTTACCACCGGTTCGGTACAGCTAACTAGCTTTCCGCCTGCGACTTCGCCCTCGCGCAGGAAAGATAGAACTGGGGTTTTCCTCGTATATTCCCGTTCCTGTGGGATTTCCGGGAAAAAAAGTTGTGTCCGTCTCCTGATTCTAAGCTACCTTTGCACAAATTTTCAGCCAAATCGGTTAATTCGTTCTTGAGTTATAAATAGTAACTATATTACACACACGTTACAAATATGGAAATAAGATCAACAAAATTGCCTCACTAGTAATTTACTCATTTACAGGGTATTCATACTCATGACATGAACTCATCCTGTAAGCTAGTTTATATTATACGTGGTGTAAGTTAGCTTCGTGATTTGCTTAAATGTAGATACGTCAGAAATTTACGTATAATATCCACCACGCTGGCCAAGTGCGGGTTGGCAGATGTCACATGTCGTCAAATTTTTGATTCTCAGACATGCCGGTTTCCTCACGATGTTTCCTTCTCCGTTTTGAATTACATTGCACTATTTAAATAAAAATTATGGTGAAATATAAAATATCGAGATGAAGAACGCTTTACTGCGGTTTATCATCATTCAAATAACATGAGGAATATTTGAAGGACGCGCCATGTAATCAATTAGTTATAATAGGTATATATACATATACTTTTTTAATGAATAAAATACACTCTATTTACTTCATAGATAAATGGTTATTAATATCGTAAACTAGACAGACTATTGTTATAGGATAGCATTGCTATAAGATTGGCAATTTGAAATAGTACACCTACATAAAAACGATCTTTATGATAAATACGTACAAAACATTTGACAAGCAAATAACACAATAAACAGAAAAGAAATGATTACACTGATGCACTTGACACCATATAATCGTAAAGTGAGTCAAATTTTCTTAGTCTACAATTTTTGTATATTATTATTGTAAGCATCACATTAAACACATGCATTGGGTACAATATAATGAAGTTATTAGAAGCAGAATTTTTGTTTGGAATATCTACTCATTTACTTAGGTATTTTTAAATTTTCTAAAAGTTGTTCGAAAAACGAATAAATTAGAACAATAAATTATATTTAAAAGTGAATGGTGCTCATATATGTATGTCCTTTATATCCCACATCCTCCAATTGTCAACATTTTTCAATTAATTCGAGGATTACTCCTAAAACTGCTACAGTTCTATTTCAAAAACAAATGGGGTACCTCCAAGGGTACCTCGACACAGGATCTAACTAGTTAAAGAAACCGAATCGGATACATAAATAATTTGTACTACCTACCATACCATTATGTACTGAAAAAATGTACCTCTTAATATTAATATAATTTAAAAATACGCTTTAGAAAATACATATATATGCACATTGATAAACATAATTTAATTTCACAGTTTGTGAAATTAAATTATGTTTGTTTACGGAGCTAATCACATTTGAAAAAAAGAGACGTGGAAAAATTCCTGTGTAAATAATGGCTGCATCATTACCCTTAAAACAATTTTAATTCAGAAATGTAAAGTTGTGCAAACAAATCGAAGGAAGGAATAATTACGTATGTGTGTGTACGAGATGATTGTTCATTAACGCATACATGGCAATACATCGCCTGGCTGTAGTATTATATACAAAAGACGAATCGCAGAAGTTGATAGTAGGTGCGCTTGTCGCCAAGGCGCAACATCTATGCCTTAAATTCCACCTCATAACAAAACATCCTCATTGATGAGAAGGACTTCGAAAATATTAGTTTCACCCCGGGAACGATAATATTCCAAAATGGGATATAAGAAGAAGACTGAGTGAGTGTTGCGATTTTATTTATTTTTTTTGTTTCTATTTTTTTTCTACTTTGTGAGCTATGCGATTTAATTGTGCGTTTTGCAAATTTTAGATATATTGATTAAAGCTAAGAATTTCATGCTACGTAATAATATGAAACGTAGATAAGGAATAACCGTTAGTTTATTTATTTTCTCTAAGTTAACTGTAGCAAATTGTGAATATTGAAGAACAAACATTCTTTTCATGCCTTAAATTTGTTTACACTTTTTTAATATATGTATTTTATGAATAAATGCAAATTATTTTATCATGCAACAAATTACGTACTTTCGTTTATTGCTAACTAAATGTGGAATATGAAAATATTTAAACACATCTAATAGTAATTATCCAGTATTAATTTTATGTAATATTATTTCGCTGACTTTTAATGTTCATGCTTTTCAAGAATATCGACAGCTGTAATTAATTAAATTATTATAATACAAACACAAAAAATGTTATGATTATTCATGGGTAGCCTTATTTTCTTGATTTTAATTATATTGAAAATTCAAAACATTCTTCGATTCTACCTTATATATGCTTAACGTATAACGTTTTTATGTACTTTCTTCGGGCTGCAAACGCAATATATGCTTATTTTTCATGAACATTGAACAAATTGCTTCTCTGTTACAATTTGATATCTACTATATAAAAATAAGTCGGGTTTTCCTTCCTGACGCTATAACTCCAGAACGCACGAACCGATTTCCACGGTTTTGCATTCGTTGGAAAGGTCTCGGGCTCCGTGAGGTTTATAGCAAAGAAAATTCAGGAAAAATTTTAACAGAAAAGCGGGAAAAACGAAGGCATCTGGTGGCGAAACGGAGTTCGCCGCGTTTGCTAGTCTGTTATATATGCTATACGATATAATAAAAATATTAAAGTATAGATACCGTTCCATTCATTATGGAATTTTGCCCGTCGAAGGGAGATTGAACTAAAAAAGGCACCACACACATAACTAACTCCCCTCGAGAAAATAATAAAATACAATTTCATTTGACATACGCAAAAGAACATACTGTCAGATAAATTTTACTCATTTTCAGGTTAATATTATATCAATTCAGTAAAAAACAATTCATATCAATGTATCACTTCATAAAGCAAACAAATTTAGTTCAGGCTTTTCCACACACGTTTCTCCCCTCGAGAAAATAATAAAATATAATTTGATATGACATACGCAAAAGATCATACTGTCAGATAAATTTTACTCATTTTCAGGTTAATATTATATCACTTCAGTAAAAAACAATTCATATCAATGTATCACTTTATAAAGCAAACAAATTTAACTTGTGTAATAGAGATACTCGTATAAGCACATGCAATTAACTAGATAATATTACCGAGTGCAATCTGGACTTAATACTTTATAACCCATATAAATACTTGACATTCTATGACGCAATACAAACCTTTACCACAGTTATTATCCAATATTCGTTTTAATGAGACGTAACCCGTTTATTTATATATATTTCGATGTAAACTGTTAAAGATAATCCATGTTTTATTTTAATCTTTTCGCTATTTTATTTATGCGTGTTGTTGAAAATATAAATTAGGCTAATATGAAAACAAAATTTTCTGTGCTACGTAGGTTTTATTATCGTGTAAATAAAATAAATAAATAAAATAAATAAATAAAATAAATAAAAATAAACTTAACGTATAAGTTGTCCGGAAAATATCGTACCAAGGTATTAATGGAAAATTGATGGGATTACCTTTCGGTAAATATTCATGTTAAAAAGTCGATAAGGTTATTTTTCTCATTTACCGAAATTAAGAATTATATAGGGAGATAAATATATGTTATATCAGGTACTTAGGTATAGCGTGTTCCTGTACATCTCTGTACAGACTAGATCGCAAATTAATATAGCCATATTATAGTCTGTTTCTATACCGATAAACTATTTAACATTATATTACATATGAATCGGGAAATAAGATCCAACAACTCTAATTATTTTTTAAATTTGCGAATAAGATATCTTATATATAAAATTAATATATAGATATCTTATATATATAATATTGTTAATTATTTACTTTCAGTAAAAAGAAAAAGGAGGTGGAAGAGGATCCCACGGTGTCATTTTTTCAAATCGTAAGTAATAATATGACATGTTTGCCCTCTACCAATTTAATCTGTGTTTGCAATGTTTTCCTAATTATAAGATAACAAGATCAGTGAGATACGCATAGACGCCAATTTGCTGTTCGAACTAATGTCGATCTAAAAACAGATGAGCGATGAGGATACCTTTATACCTAACTCAAAATTTAGCACAAGAAATGAGAATGGCCTTTTTAATAATTTCATCTTCTTCTGTTGTTAAGTGAACAACAAATAATAAAATTAAAACGTGTGAATGAATAAAAGTAAAACATTTCTGATAAATAAAACCTAAGATTGATTATGATTTGTGATAATATTTATAAATTAATATTTATGAGCACTATAGTAATTATAACATACATATAAAATATTTGCATTTTAATGTGAATCAATTCCACATTAAATAATCTATTTAAAAACATGTTTATTGTACCTACACAAATATGGAGGCATAAAATAAATCGCTTCTTTTTCTTAAGAGTCGATGTCTCATACTATTTGAATGAGATTCGTTCGAAGAATCATCGCATAATAATTAGGTATTGTTATGATACATAAACCATACGTTAATTTGTATACGATTTAAAATTCACATTATTAATTGTCTATGAAGATAAATGAGAAGTTTGAATTTCGATCTCTGGATGACTTCCACGCGTACATACATTTTAATGCACTATCTTCAGTTCCGATATGGAAAGTGGTACGAACTGCTGGCCTCATTTATTGGGGTACTTGCTGGTCTACTGAGCGGTGGTGGTGTGTGCTACAGTCTTGCACACTTTGGAGAGCTAAGTACATCATTCGTGGAAAGGACATCGCAACAGGACCAACTTTCGAGCTATCTGCCCCTAATGAGGCTTTTCGGAGGCGGCAGAAGATTGTAAGCACAATTAAATCAAAGATACGAATATATGTATATTAGTCGATTAAAATTAAGCATTTAAATCATTTTTTTTTTGTATTTTAAAAAGAATAGGACTATTTAAAATTTAGGTAATAGAGTAACATATATTATATCTCTTGATAATTATGAAACAATAAGTATATACGAAGTGCGCGATACTTGCATTATTGTTGTTTACTCAGCGCACTGTAAATTGAAGGCGTCATATTTATTAATGTTCATCAATTCAGACAAAACGCGTCCAATGAAGAGAACATGAAAGCTTTGATTGAGGACGGCAAGTCAATGGCAATCGGCGGGTTCATATCCATAATATTATCTATCATACTGTGTATGATATCAACATACCTCCTGAGTTGGAGCGCTTTGAGACAGGTACTTAGCATTATTGCACAATGTTTTTTTTTTAATTGAGAATTTCTGAATACTTTATTTTTTGTAACAACATAATTGAATTTTTATGGCTTTAAAAGAGTAAGATATTTGTTTCATAATTTGTAGCATAAGCTTTTATGTAAATTTGGTTCAATTATTTCAGAATACATGGCTTTCGTTATTTCAAAAGTGTTCAGAATATCTTCTTCTCCAATCGTTCGTCAATCGGACAAACAATTTTCGTAGTAATATTTAGCAATGATTTAGCAAAGCTGAATGAGATACCTATAAAAATATAAAAGTTTAACGTAACAACAACCTTCACACCTAGGAATAATATAATAATATGTTTAATATTGAAAATCTTGCAAGTCAATTTTACTTTTAAGATAGATCCATATTCCTTCATAGAGTCAAAAACATTGCCGTCTCGTATTTATTTGTAACAATAGGTGCATGTTTATATTGATTTGCGTCTCAATTCCATTACATAACCAATTTTAATACGTTATATTGATACTTAGAGACAGATTTTGCGCAACAGTCAACAAACGCAATTGTTTTAATTGACGACCTTGTCTCTCGTTCTCAAGCTTTATGCTTTAAACGAAAACAAATATATTTTATTGGAGGAATCGCATGATTGATATGTTTATGAACACATTCAAAATAACGAAATGCTGTAATGTTATTTTTGGTACAGTCCTATAGAACATTATGGATTGAAAGAATTTTTGATTAGATAAATTTAACAGAAAGATTTTTAAACGACTTTGTAAGCTAAAATACATTATGCTTTAAATTCGGCAAACCATTTAACATCTAGATAATAATAATATGTGGATATATATATACAGTCTACAAGCTTCTGTTTTGTTACATCGTTGGCATTTGTGCACCATTACAAGGAAACATAAGCAAGCTCAAATTTAATCAACGATGAATATAAATGTATTTCTTTTTAGATTACCAGAATTCGTCTTTTGTTCCTTGAGTGTGTCCTGCGGCAGGACATGACATGGTTCGACACAGATACTGAGTTCAATTTGGCTTCCAAAATGTCTGAGTGAGTTGAGAAACAGTATTTACAACTGTTTACTATAAAAATGTAATATTAGTAATATAAATACAGTGATTACTTCTATTAAGTATACGGATTAAAATTATAGAGTGAGATTAATGAGGCTCAATTTGTTAACTTATTTCAATTTCACCATACGAGTATATAGCACTATATATCGAATTATTGGTGAGAGTAGTTGTCTACTAACATTCATATAACTATACGAGTACGAAAAGGAATTTTAATAAATGTGTGGTCATCGACGACATTAATCATTGAACAGCATCGGCTATAACGCATTCAACTATATTTTCAGAAACATGATGAAGCTGAAAGAGGGTATGGGAGAAAAAATTGGAGTTGTAGCTAATCTTGTTGGTACAGCTGTCATCTGTCTGTGCCAGGCTTTCCCTCAGGGCTGGCAGCTTACTCTCGCTTGCATCACTGTTGTGCCTTTCTCGTTGGCAGCGTCTATCATATTATCAAACGTTAGTACTTGTGTTTATGATCGAAGAGATTTTGATCTTATTGATGTTACGTGGATCTTTAATACATATTATTACTGTTTTAACTGCCCACTTTAATTTTTCTTTAAATTAGCCACATAGTCGATCCTCTATTTTAATTAGCGCGAAAAACTTAAGAATACTAAATAAATGACATATTTTATATTTCAGTATCAAACGAGGTCATCAACTAGGGAAATGGGGTGCTACAGTCAAGCTGGCAAACAAGCAGAAGAAGTTTTTAAGTCAGTCAGAACAATAGTCGCTTTTGGAGGCGAAGGTGGAGAAGTAGAAAGGTACTCGATCACTTTTCACACTCGATTCGAATTTTGTTTTAAAAAATTTGTTTCCTCATTTTTTTATTTAGTAAATAGGTATGCAAACTGCGAATGCTGGCAGATTAATAAGGCGAAACTATGTAAAGTAATAAATCGTTCCTTTTATCTTATTAAATACACACAATACACATGGCGCCCCTTATCACTGTTTAATAAGATCATGTTATACAACCTGTATGTGTAACAATTACGATAGACGAAGCATAATTAATACCTACTATGTCGTCATTATATACCCTAAACAAAATCACATTTTTTTTCAATCACATTTATTGAAAATTCATAATGACTACAAGTAAGCAACAATATTTAATACGGAGCAATATCTATATAAAATTTTGTTTTGCAGGTATCATAAACTATTGGAGCCAGCTGAAAGATATGGACGTAAGCGTGGTTTTTACACCGGGCTCGGAACTGGCTTTAACTGGGTCCTAACATACTCTTTAAATGCCATTGGTCTGACTTACGGTACTAGACTAATCCTTCAGAATATTGACAAACCTACTGATGAAAAGGAATATCTCGTTGGTGATGTTTTCAATGTGAGTACATACTTTTTAAATGCTGTGTGTTGTAGGTATTTAATTTCCTCTATTATGTCTATGCTATTTTTTTTCAGATCCTATTCACAGTTTACATGGCTACTCAGTCTATAACTCTATGTGTCCCACATGTAGAAGTATTTGCAAATGCACGTGGAGCTGCTGCCAGCCTTTTCAAACTTTTGGACCGGGAACCAGTAATTGACGGAATGGCAGAAGAAGGAATATCTCCAAGAAGGGTTATAGGAGATATATCCTTAGAAGATATCCACTTTAGTTATCCATCTCGGCCTAACGTAAAAGTACTGCAAGGATTCTCTCTCAAAATTAAGGCGGGAGAATGTGTGGCCTTAGTTGGTTCCTCAGGCTGTGGTAAATCTACAATCTTACAGTTACTACAAAGGCTATACGATCCCCATCTTGGTGTTGTTAAGATTGATGGCAAAAACATCAAAAATCTTAATCTGGGATGGTTAAGGTCTTCTTTAGGTACGAAAATATAATATATTTCTTGTGAAAGTAAAGATAATAGAATATATTTCTTGTAAATTGCTCATGTGAGTTATTTTTTAGGTGTCGTGGGTCAAGAGCCAGTTTTGTTCCGAGGTTCTGTTTTCGATAATATTGCTATAGGTTGCCCTGGTGCAACCCGCGAAGAAGTTCAAAGAGTTGCTGAAATAGCATATGCACACGACTTTATTTCAAATCTATCGAATGTAAGTTTTTAACACAATTTACACACATTACATCAAAATAAATATAACGAGTCATTAATATTGTGACACCAAGTAAACAACAATTTAATATTAACGTTGTTTTAGGGTTATGATACAATAATTGGCGAACGTGGAGCGTCTCTTTCCGGCGGTCAGAAACAACGCATAGCTATAGCTCGATCGTTATTAAGAGAGCCAGCTATTTTATTATTAGATGAAGCAACATCTGCTCTAGACCCTAATTCAGAAAGGCAAGTGCAAGCTGCGCTTGATCGGGCGAGTGTAGGCCGTACCACCGTTACAGTATCTCACAGGTTTGTTAAAATATCAAAGAATTTGTAAAATAATTTAATGGTTAACTTTATTTAGCTTATGTGAATTTTTAGGCTATCAACGATAGTTAACGCAGATAGAATTGTTTGCATGGATCAAGGAGTAATTGTAGAACAAGGAACACATGATGAACTAATGAAGGCTAAAGGTTAGCGCAACTACAGAAAATATATAATTATCTACATAAAATAATTGTATTTTTATGAATTCTATCGTAATACTTGGTTAATCTTATAGGTTTTTACTATAAGCTTGTTACTACCGGCAAGGAAAATAAGGAGCCCGATGTAATTGAGACTTTACCTGAAGAAGCAGATGGAGATGAAGACGGTGAGGTAGCTCTTGCCCCTCGTCTTGATGTTAAGAGGAAATCTAACAGAAGAGTTATAAGACATCACTCGGTTAAAAGAGGTAAGATATTAGTTAAATAATCTTTAAGCAATTTATTAAAGGAATAGGGTACTTATTAAAGTACCCTAAGTATTAACTTAACTCTTAAATTGTCAGATTCTCATGAATGGATGACTCCGCGAGGGTCTATATCGTCGGTTGTATCAACTGGTTTACAAAACTTTGTTTACAATTCTGAATATCAAGCAGAAGACGAAAAATATGAAGAAGATGATGAGGTAGGCGGTTTTGCTACAAATGAGATACTTTAAATTATAAGATTCATTAACATATTTTTCTTTTAGGAAATTAAACCTATTAGCGATTGGGAGATTTTGAAACTGAATGCTCCAGAATGGATATATTTGGTGATAGGGGCTATTGCTGCGTTCTTACAAGGAACGTGTTTCCCAGTTTTTGCTCTGTTATTCGGTTACACTGCGGGGGTATGATCTATTATTATTAATATAGAAATTAAGTAGATTTATAAAGCAGTACATATCTATTTATTTTCAGAAAAGTTATCAGAATTTATTCTTAACGTAAGTTTATTTGCAGATTTTCATATTGTCGGACCCAAATGAAATTCTTTACCTTGCGGATTTATATTCTGGGATGTTTATTGTCGTGGCAGCCGTAGCTGGTCTATCTATGTGCCTCCAAAGTACTACTTTCACTAGTGCTGGACTGAAAATGACTACTCGACTTAGATATCAATATTTCGGTGCTTTACTCAGACAAGTAAGTAACAATACATACCTATATTGTCCTTCACATGTATCGATAAGTATAAAAAATCATACTGTGGGACTCCATAGGACAGTCCCGATTTCGGATTGATTAGATAGTCAATACATTTATTTTGTTCTAGGAAATAGGCTACTTCGATAAAGAGAAGAATACAGTAGGTGCTCTTTGTGCGAGGCTTAGCGGAGACACAGCGGAAGTGCAGGGTGCAACAGGTCTCAGGATAGGTCTCATTATTCAGGGAACGAGTTCAGTCTTAGTAGGATTTATCATGGCTATGGCATATGACTGGAAATTATCTTTAGTGGGAACTGCTTTCTTACCTTTGGTAAGTTATTCACTAGTGATTATTACTATTATAGATAGATAATACGTATCCATAGTAACTATGTGATTACTTTTAATTTGTAAATTACTAGAAAACATCTAGGGCACTATTTTTTATTAACTGAGAGTATGGGTCTTGTTCCATTGTATTTGTTTTGTTTAACTTACGTTGGAGAAAGTGCTGACAACAAATCTCATTCTCATTTTTACCTTATTCTTATTCAGTAAATATCTAATGTTACATCTGGCTGTGTTTTCATTTACAGATGGTAGGTAGTATCTGGTTAGAAGGTATCGTATCACAAAAATCTCAATCAGATGAACGTGACGCTATGGAATCTGCAACAGCAATTGCCACTGAAGCTGTCGTCAGTATCAAAACTGTTCAAAGTTTAGGTACGACATTTCAAGATTTATTGTTCAATCTATCTGTCTATAGTTCCCTACATAAATAAAGGATTTGTTATTTAATAGAGAAAATAACTCAACTGTTTATCAATGTTTAATAAAATTGTAGGTGTGGAGAAAGTATTCTTGTCCAAATTCCAAGACGCGTTAGTTGAATCCTGCGCCGCCGTAGCGTCGAAGACGAGATGGAGGGGTTTGGTTCTAGGTTTGGGGGTGTATGTGCCCTTCATGTCGTACATAGCGGCCACCGTGTATGGTACCGTGCTCGTGGCGAATGAGGGTCTTCCCTACAATATAGTATTATTGTAAGTTGACTATTAATCCTTTTGTAAACTTAACTGCTAAGTGTAGTAACATCAAAGTAGGAATTCCTTAAAATATTTTATAGCCTGTTCTGGGCTTCTATCAGGTAGTTTTACTTTTACACCTTATAAAGTATCAAACCTTATAAATTCATTAACTATTATCAGGTATAATTTTACTCCTTTACTTATTTTTAAAGAGACTAACTAGCTCTTAACTACTCTTTAAAGTACCTACAAAACGTATCGTGTAATTCTCTGTTTTAGGGTTAATGAAGCTGTTATGTACGGCGCTTATATGTTAGGACAGTCTCTAGTATATGCTCCAAGTTTCAACTCGGCCAGAGTGTGTGGTGCAAGAATTCTATCAGTCATCAACAGAGAACCTAAAGTGCAAACCAAACCCGGCTTGAAAGATAGAAACGATTGGGTAATATAAAATGTTTTGTGTATATTAGATACTTTCTCTTCCCTAACCTATAATGCTTACAACAGAAGATATTTTTTCTTTTTTCTTTATTTAATTAGAAATTAAAATTTCTAAGCCCGTTCAATAATAAATCCAATTTTCCAATAGATATATTAATAAGTTCAAAATTTTAGTCGGCAACAGGCGCATTTTCTATCAAAGACGTGGAATTCAGTTACCCGACGCGACCTCACCAGCGAATATTAAAAGGAATTGATCTCAAAGTGGAGGCCGGCAAGACAGTAGCTTTAGTAGGTTCATCTGGTTGCGGCAAATCAACCATATTGCAGCTCTTACAGAGATTCTACGATCCCGATACTGGAACTATTGTAAGTCTTTTCTTGTCTATAATACTCGTAGAATATATTGTTTTTTAACGAGTTTTTAAGACTTCTTGAAATTGGACCTTTGATATGACGTAAAAAAAAGAAAATTTTTGACAATAAAGTGACGTTCCTATACCTTCTTCCTTAACATAAACAAAGGTAGATATATTTTATCATATATTTATTTAAAATGGGACAAGTACTAGGCACTTGGTTCACAAGAAATATAGATCTGAAAATGGACGACAAACCAACGTTCAATGAAAAGGCTGGTTTCAAATATAGCAGAGCCAAACGAGTTATTTGCGCCCAAGAAGACCATCTTATATCCGCTAAAATCCCGCCCAAGTTCAGAGATTATTGCGCCCATTGTCTCTTAGAATACCAAGTGTGTAGGTACAAGAACATGCCGCTTGTATATAAATGCCATCACGAGAAACACGCCTATCTAGTATGTGAAAAGGAAGACTATGTTCTACGAATGAAAGAATTTGAAAGGGAGAGGAGGTTGAGGGAACGTGAGATCAGAATAAAATCTGCTAAAGAGAAGTGAAAGTTTAAATGCATTTCTAACGATATTTATTTAAAAATAAATGGTTATATAGATAATATAAGCCTTTCATTCTAAATTCGCAATACAGTTAGTACACAGTTTTATTTGTTCTTTTTCTAACTCGTGAGAGTTACATATACCTACAGGTCAACCTGTTATACCAATTTAAATGGGTATAATATGTTATTGAGTATTCTAAATTAAATGAAAAAAATTAAATGTACTTTCTATACAACAAAAATCAACAGGATTTAGACGGTCGCGACATACACACTGGTTTAACCCTGCCACGCCTGCGCCGACAACTGGGCGTGGTGCAGCAGGAGCCGGTGCTATTCGACCGGACGATTGCTGAGAACATCGCTTACGGCGACAACAACAGGAAGGTCTCCATGCAGGAGATCATGGCGGCCGCTAAAGCTGCCAATATACACAACTTTATTATTTCATTGCCGAAGGTAATTAATTTAATTTTCTTCACGTACTATTTGAGCAACTTAATGCGAAGTAGCGTAGTATTTAAATTTTTCTCATACAGTAATCCTGCTTCAGACACCTCATAATTTGGTCAAAGATTTTTCTTATTTCTGTCAAATAGACCACGCGTTGATTCTCGTTTTTAAAGAAACCTTATGTGCGGGAAAAAATTCTGATTGTTTTCTTTAATTAACATGATACTCGATCCAACAAACCTTATGTACAGGAAACATTTCTGATTGTTTTCTTAATATGATAAATTTTAAAGTGTTCTTAGATGTAGCATGCAAACCACGGGCCAATTACCTTCATCAAATAACTATATAAAAAACAAATAAACTGCCCTCAAAGTGTCAGAACTAAACCAAATTTAAATGAGACCATCGGGAGGCACCAGCTTTCAAATCATAAAAAGCCTCCCAGTCTAAACGTTCTGAGGTTATAAACCAAAAAAATACATTTTACAATTGATAACCAGCTACTTTTTTTAATTCTTTCAAATCGGTGCTGTGGTTATGGATAGACTGACAGACAGTCAGAATTCCACATTAATTATATATAAATAGTTTCACCCTATGTCGTATCTACCAGATTCATAAGACAGTATTATTCCATCAGCAACTACAAACACATAGAAAAGTCTGATTCTTGATATTCCAGGGCTACGACACGAATCTAGGGGCGAGTGGTGCCCAGCTGTCCGGTGGGCAAAAGCAGAGGGTTTGTATCGCTAGAGCTCTTATTCGGTCACCACGTCTTCTCCTGCTAGACGAGGCTACTTCGGCCCTTGATGCTAACAGTGAACGGGTACGTTTAATATTTTTTTATATCACAATGCTATAAAATTATACCTACATACTATGTCATACAAATAGAAATAGGATCGATCCAGCGCCATTTTGTGTCATCACAGCTACAAGTTAATTGAACGATTAATCTGAGTACTAATAGAGTCGAGTGTTCTGTGTTCACCAGTTAATTAATATCATAATAAAAACTAAAGAGTTGTTTTGTTTATTTGACAAGCTAATCTCAAGAAATACGTACTGAACTGATAAGTCGGTATGTTATCCTGAGTGATATTAACTATAAATGTATCACATTTATCTATTAGATAATTCAATTCAACTTTCAAAGTATATTTAAGTAAGTGTATGTTTTCAGGCGGTTTCTGAAGCTTTGGAAAAAGCAGCCAAAGGACGAACTTGTATCACTATTGCCCATCGTCTCACAACTATTAAGGATGCTGACCTGATTTGCGTTTTAGATAAAGGTATTTTCAAGTTTCCCATATTATTGGTATATAGGATTATCCACATCATGTTCAATTTTACATTTATTTGAACTCATTTAATTGTCCTTTTATGATGTCAATTTGTAAATACTAGTAAATCTAGGACTATTTTAAGTCCATAATATTTAAGAACTCCAACACGACGTTTGTTGTTTTGTTGTAAAATGATCAAGCAGCATGTGTTGTTTAATAATAAACTTTCATAAAATATAATAGTTTTGATTTATTTTCAGGAAAAATTATCGAGCGTGGCACTCATACAGAACTCATGAACCAGAAGGGCTTCTATTGGAGAATGAGCAAAGGCCAGCACGTCGCTTAAGAATGCCCAGACTGAGCCAATCAAAGTAAAACTGTAAACGACTAGTATTAATTATGATGAATTTCATATTAGCTCCGTAAGATGTTAGATTTTAGTTAAGGATCTTTTATAGTATTATTATGATAATATGTTTACATTTAGTTTTATGTCGATTGGCTCGACATCGCCACATCCAATAAGTACGCCAAATAAATGTAACGTAACCAAATATAATAATTTTACAAGTGCCATTATTTTATTGTAATAAGTGCTCGTTATGATAGAATTTCGTTATTTTAAATAAAACCAATCAGGTGAATTCTTTCGTTTACTTTTTCTTTCCCTTTTTTTCCATTTCACATCAAGATAAGAAGTTTATACGCTATATACATACTCCATTTCTGTTTTACCCTGTATCCTGGTTGATAAGCAGTTTTCTATGAACACCAAGTCTTACTGAGGCACGTGTTGTAATTGAGACAATACTCTATTGTTTTACTAAACATCGTAATAGTCACATTTATAAATATAATTTAAAATAGCATTACAGTCACACGAGAAACCTGACACAAAACCCCGTTTGTAGGAGAATAATAATGTAGCAGCAAGGTAAAGCAGTCTCCTAATACACTTTCTAATAAATCATGAAACATATACTGTACCTACAGCAAAAATGCTAATTTACAATTGTTAACCGACAAGTTCAAAACAACTTTGCTGGTAACTTAGGTTGTATCAGTTCCCGATTTCTATGCTTGATTCTCACTTATTTACCAAAGTTTTCTGAAAACTATGTCTTTTGCGAATCGGTTAATTTTCGATAGAAGTTTATAGAAACCGGATCAGTAAGACTTGGCATCGAATCAAAAAAAAAGGGAGGCCGGTTCCTTATACTTATGAACGATTACATTGAGAATGACATTCTAACAAATTAAGTGGACATTTAGGGTCTATCTTTATTAGAGAGTCAGGTTACGCATCGAGCGCAGTATATAACTAAATTCTTTAATACGAATAGACCCTAACCTGTCTCGCTGATACTATTTCTTTATCTAGTAAGACACGAAAAAATATCGAAACCTATATATACAACATAACCATAATACAATTATAATATCAATGGTCACCTATTTGGCATAACTTCACTTAACAAAATCGTTAGATTATGGCAAGTTGAACGATAACTTATGTAATATACATTTAAATCATATAAAATTAATTCTGATAAATCTGCACCATTAAAATTAATAGTATTTTATATTAAAATATATATAGTATAAAAATAATCGAACTGTATACGAACATACTAACGTATCACTAAACGAGACTAAAATATTACTAAGCGATAGATACAACGGGGTCAGATATAAAAAAAATCTTCACAGGCAACAACTGGGATATGAAATAAACTGTACGTACAATCAAAAATTCTTTTGTATACCTATACGATTGAATAAACTCAAACAACCAATACATTTATTTTATAAAAGAATAGAATAATATAGAAACCAGTAATAACAAAACACTATGCAAGTGGTTTAAGTATCGATAGAAGTGTTATTTATACATCAAATATTTTCTACAACACCGATTCCTGATATGCATCTTCATGCACATGAAATAGTAACTACTTATTGCACAGTGCCTGGTTGAAAGGAGTGGAATTAAATTAATGAATTAATGAATACCATGTTTTCTTAAGCAATAATTAAATCTCTAGGTAGATGAGGGACAAAATAAATTGTGTGTATATTCAATTTGAATCAATGACAGAAATGTTGTACCATATTTTTATGCATGCTATTTTGTAATTTGAATATAAATAACAATTAAATCTTCCTGTTTTCCAAATATCGTTATGATTTCATAGTAAAGAGAGTGATTCCAAGACACTGTACAAAAATTAACACATTCATTACAAACGATTATGACATAAACACTACGGCATTATTTTAAACTACATCTAGCTTACACAAATGAAACCCTCACAACCTAGCATTCAGTCGTTTCAATTTATTCAATTAATGTTAAAATACTGATGATGATCACCTCCGAACGCCATCACCCTTAGTTTAAATAAATATTCATTTTATATCGCGAGATCTATCGCTCGCATCATATATCTAAATTGACATTAAATCAATGGATAGCGACATTTCAAATTATTTCATATTCATCAAATGAGTGAGTAAACAAATATATAATTACATTAATATCAAAATATATCGTATACATATTTTAACATACACTTATAAATTACACGAACGTACGTTAATATAATTAAGTATACTCCGACAGAGATACAATATAAACATCAGGGTTTCACTTAAGTAAGAAATATATCTTATGTTTATGACATCGACATGCTACAATTATAAACTAATCCTAAACTATCGTAAAATATTAAAACAGACAAGAAGGTGCGTGATTATGAAGAAATGGTCGTAATCTTACACATAATATAGACTCTACTCATTAGGTGAGATCTATTCGATGGTAGATCTTCTTGTAGCGCTGTCTCTTTTCGACACTCGACAAACATCAAATGATTTATGCGTCAAGAGAGAGACAAGATATATGCGTCTCGATCTTACCTTTCAGAACAATCTGGGAGATAACAAGGAAGCAAAGACGCCCTGCCACTGTATAAGACTAACTAAATAATAATTTTTGTTAATTATTCAATAGTATCTATATTTATAAAAGAAATATGTAGTCGTGTTTTTCATGAAAACGTATCTGACATATTTGGCTGCTGCAAATCTTAAAACAGATATGGAACTTTCTACAATTTCCTCTGAATTCCGTATTCATTTAATATCATTGAAAATGGATGAAAGAAGAAGCACATGAGTGCTCACGTCCAATTACCTAAGTGTTATTTTATAAAACAGATATAAATATTCGTCAAATTGTGACAAAAAGATTGCTAGCACTGCATACGAATTACATTTAAGTGTAATAAAATGTAAGAAATCAAGAAGAAAAAGAACACATCGTTAGTAGTTTTCGGATAAATCTACACTTTGGTACATATATCTGTCGTCATAATTGTGAAAACAAACTAAAAATAAATACAATCTGTATAACAATAACCAGATAAAACAACAACAATAATAAACATTAAGATTATCAAACAAATTGCATAATTTAGCAAATTAAACTTTCATATTTAAGGTTTAACGTAAATTTTCTCTTTAATAAAACGAAAAGTAGACGATATTGTAACACGATTGCACGCGATGTCATATTATTAGTATTATAAAAATAATATCCTCTTGACAAAATAAGAATACATCTACATAATATGTAATAAGCTTAGCAAAAGTACTATCTACTTAATATTAAACAAAAATATATGTTTTCTGTACAATATGCAGCAATGTATTTCAAAAATAAATCATTTATTAATTTACAAATTAACATAAACACGAACATAAGGAATATATTATTGTACACATAAGTAACATTAATTTGAATGCAATAAACAATTCGGTTTGGTGATAATGTAACTTTCATATAAATAAAATATATTAAAAAAAATTGCACAGCCGTCTAGGGTAAAAAAAATAAACTCTCAACATAGATCTTATATGTTCTTATATCTTCACAAAAATTTATCGTAAATTTGTGAATAACTAATGGTGCAAAACACTTAATAACCGAATATTAGAATTATGCCAAAACTTAAAACTATTATATTATACTATATAATATATCTAGTACGTAATTCGATTGTGCATTTAATCATCGAAAATTGATAACATAATATATTTATGACATACGCGGGTATTATGTCGATGAACCGTTAAATGAATTGATTTCATGAATTCTGTATTGGGATATATCATGGCACATAATTCCGATTCAGATCATAGACATATATAAAAAGACTCAAGATGCACATTCAACATTTTAAAACAAGTCTGTATAAAATGAGCGCAATATTCTAAATTGTGCGCTCAAATCATACAGCTTTTGACTACCGTACATGAACATTTACCGGAGGTAGGACCGCTGCGAATTCGCTTCCCGTATTTAAGGGGAAAGGGATAAGGAAATTATCAACGACTGGAACAAAGGAATGGAGTGGGAAAGGTGCGTTAAGGGAAATGGTCATCTCGCAGCTGTACAGAACAATTTTTAAACAATTCGCGTACGGTTATATATATAACTTAAGTTACTTTTGTATGTGACTATGCATTATGGGTGTTTACATGTCAATGATTAAGATGCAAATTTTTCCAGCGATTTAATATAATAGAATATCATAGATCCACTAAGATATAGCTGAAACAATTTATAATAAAAATAGTACAATCTCATAGTATTGCGTAATAAAAGAGATGTTTAAAATATAGAAACAAAATAGACATCGAAACAATAACCGTAATAAGGCTAAAGAGATAAATTATAAAAAGTTTAAGCATTTGCTCGAAAATAAAACGCATATAAAATTATATGACAACATAAGAACCGTTTTTAAGATTGTTCCTCATTATTTATATATCAAGAAGACGGGTAAGATAGATAATTATTTAATCTAGCGAACCAAACAATCTCATATAAATTATATCATATATGTATAAAACAATTTATTAACATTTTAAGTAATTTGAACACAAAAAACTTCGTATAGACCTTATCTATTTCGTACAGCGCTTGCCACGCCATACATTGTTTGTAATAAATAGTACACAGTTCAATAGGCAAAAATCTAACCACCTCACCCGTCTTAACAATGATAGCAAAAAATAATCTAATTCATTTAATATCTCCCATGAGCCCTTAGCCTTCTATCCAGACCGTGAAAAGGGGCTAATATTGATGACCTTGACGACGACGACGACGACGATGATGATGATGATGATGGTGATGATGGTGATGATGATGATGATGATGATGATGATGATGATGATGATGATGATGATGATGATGATGGTGATTATTCATTATGGTGATGTTGCTGGCCGGGATGGGGCAAGTGGCCCGGCGGCTGCTGGTGCGGCGGCGGGTAAGACACGTTGCGGCTCGGCGTACCCTCGTACATGATTTGTGCTGGGATGCGCTGGCTCTGCTGCCCGTCTTCCGGCGCGTACGGGTTTTGCACCTGGAAGTGGATGGTGGATGGCAGACGATGTAGACTATTCCTTTCATGTATATAAAACCGCATTGGCACATTTTATAAGGAGCTATTTATTTAGCTTGGCTTCCATTGACGCTGACCTGACCTTCTCTCATACTTACCTACGTAGTAATACGTGCATTTCTTTACCTAAGTTTTGGATTGGTCTTTGGTTCCTACATACCGAGATAGATAAAGTACTTAACAAATTTCCCGATTTCCTTCATATATTCATATCCCTGGACTATGTTTGTATTAGAATAATTACTTTAGTTTTTCAAACATTTTTTACTGTAATTTTCTTTGACCGATGATAATTTTTTATTCAGGTTATATTGTATAAGCAAAAATACGAGAAAACTGAAATTAAACGACAAACAAAAATCGAAACCATTAAACTTAAATTAACCTATGAAGAGAGAAGGTGAATAGTGAATGAATAGTGTCTCCACTTCAAAACATGTACGTTTTTTACAAATTTTAAAGCTACTCATCTAAATATATGAAAAACAAACAAACAGAAGTATGACCGTAGTAGTAAAAATAAAAATAAGGTTGTTAAGTATTTACTATTTAGCGGCTACTAAACACCATTAAGGTAGAAAGACAAACACATTGGGCTTAGGGGTTTGCTTAGCAGTAATAAGTCAGGAAATGTAACTTCGACTTATAAAGTCCATTGAGGACTAATTCATACAATAATGTACTTATTAGTAAATCTCATCGTGGAATAGCAATGAATTGTTTCTGTAGCGCATCGTGTTATTCACGACGAACGCTAATCTTATCGAGTTTAATAAAATTTCTCATCACAATACATATAATAACGTATCTTATACATCCCCTCCCCCAAAACAGCTCTTCGCAAAAAAAAAAACAACATTTCCCGACTTATTACCCAATAGGATTGCACAACACCAATCACCTTCACAAAATAGCAATGCCTTCGCGCCAATCAGGTTCGCCAGAGAGCAAGAGTGTGTCTAGTGTCACTCGCCTTTCTCGTCCCTACAGCGCCTGGGGTGTGATGGGGAAAATGTCACTTACATTGATCAGCGGTTGGAGCATCCCTAGACGGGCGAGCAGCAGTTGCTCCTTCACTTGCCGCAGCTCCTCCTGCTGGCGTACGATCATCTGCTGCAACTCCTCGTGCTTCCGCTGCAACTGCTCCTGCCACGGCCACTAGCTCGCATCATCGTAACCAAACACTTTGACGTTACAATGGGCCTTATTGATCGCGATAGCTATAACTGCTTACGTCTGTTTATTAGCTATGTCAGTCTTAGCCCATCGATTTATCAAGGTTTTCTCGTATGGTGTCGGGATCGACAATTAGTTGTATGTATTTTTTCAAAGATATTAACAATTTTTAATATCATTATATAAAAAGTTATATGTTCGTGATTGCAAAGTTATGTCGATCAGAAAAATTACTTATGTCCAATAGATCAAGCTACAGATTATAACTGATGCATATACATATAACTGCAATATTATATTTAAACTGACGTGAAAGCTTGCAACGAGAGTTGCAATATTCAATTTTAAGCCATTACTATCGAAGCCACACATAGGATAAAACCACGATAGAATGCTCAATTACACACAGAAAACTCAACAAAATAGATACGGAGGTGATTTGAACTGTGAAATCTATCAAATGCTTGTAAAGTTATAATGCTCGTAAATCGTAATAACAATTACATTATCAATAAAACCCATTGTAATAAATTGGAACATTAGAACACAAAAAGGAGACTGTTGACAGAGGAGAATAATTATGTATGTATTGCTATTTAAATGATCTTAAAAGAAGGAAAATAATTCGTACAGCAAATGTCATACAGAGTAACATAAAAATTGCTCATCACTACATTTATGGAAATAGGTATTGTAAAAGTAATCCTAAGAAGAAAATAAATAGCTAATCTACATGCTGCTTTCGCGCATTGTAAAGAAATTTTAAAAAGTAAAATTAGTAACTAAATTATGAAATAAAAAACAAACTAAAATTAAATTATATTCAACTGCGGCTATTTACTAATATCTATCTATGTACGTCTTTTTCCCATAAAAAGCATGCAGCGATATTAAACATTATTGCTTTCCATTGTCCATACAATATTCAATTTATTTGTCAAAATTATTATTTGTAACAAAAAAAATCGCTTTGCTTATACTAATGCATCTCTTTCTCATTCTCATTCTTCAATCATTTCATTTCATATTGGGCGAAAAGAACAGTTTCATGTGATATTGGCTTAAAATACTCATAATGTGATGTAAAAAGAGTAAAGTTAGGTGTCCAACCCCCCTTATGTTAAACATGTTCCAATACATGAATGCAGTGGAAAAGTATTAAATGGCATGTATACAATGAAACACAATTATAATTTCAAGTTATACGCATCACATTCTTATGTAAGTCGGTGTTTGTTTTGTTGAAAGTTGGTAGTTTTTAGAAACTGTAAATGTGGCAGGCAGCGCCATGACGCCTTCATACTTTTTTTATTCGTAAACACATTCGACGCATATTGTATAAGAATTGTCCATATATAATAATGTCGGTTGGTATAATTATCCATTGTTTCTATTCCTATTAAATAAACGCTAGTTTGCACACACCCTCACACAAATCTGCGACGTTCACATCTATGTATGTATTGTTATGAGTACTGTTATAAATTAAATTTGGGGTCCAGTGCTCCTGATACATCCGCAATGCAATGCAGTACACCAGATGCGTCTGAACCATGCTGTGAGTGAGAGTTGTAGGCAAATAGTTATAAATCAAATCACCAATAATGAGCTGGCGATGGATATATCGAAATCGGTCGTTACATTCATATTTGATTTATAAAAGAAATAACCTAAGTGGAACGAATTACCAAACTGAATTTATTTTAATGATCCAATATAGTGCTGTATGAAAAGAATTTATGAAAAATACTTTATTGTATATTATATACTTTCAAGTGACAGAAGGTAACTTAGATGTAAAGAGGGCGGTCTTATCGCTATAAGCGATCTCTTCCAGACAGCCCTGAAGATAGTATAAAAAGTAAGGTGATGGGGCAAAAAAATAATTTATGGGAAATTGTATCATGTACGATGAGGTATATATAATCAAAGCACCTTCATTACGACAATGTACCCATTGTCACTCAAGCAGGAGCTATTCATGACCAAAGACCGGCGAGAGGGGCGCGTACGACGTACGTAACCAAAACACCACCTGCTTTCCGTACATGTACCCCGTGTTAATCAAGCGGGAACTATTCATGACCAAAGACCGGCGACGGTGGCGCGTATGACACATGTACCCATTGTCCATAAGCGGGAACTATTCCCGACCAAAGAGCGTCGACCGGTGGTCGGTGGTGGTCGCACACACCTGTATCTGCGCCTGGTCGGAGGACACGATGACCGGCAGCGGCGGCAGGATGGGCAGCACGCCCGGCACCGTGACGCCCACGTACGGCGCCGGCTCGAGGTACTGCGCGCCGATGCCGTGCTGCGGCACCACCGCCGGCTCCGCGGCCTTGTGCTGCGCGAACATCGGCCGCCCGTGGAAGTCGCCCTCGCGGGCCTCCATCCGGCTGGGTACCTCCTTGCTCTGCTGGGATATTATGTTATGTGTGAACATTTGCAATTTATTATCGTATATTAGCTTATTCCCAGAGCTCCGCATGGTTAAATAAATGTTATTATATATATAAACCTTCATCTTGAATCACTCTATGTATTAGAAGAAAACCCCATCAAAATCCATTGTGTAGTTTAAGAGTTAAACATAGAAAGCGATTTTGTTTTATACTATGTAGTGATATCACATTACACATACGAAAGTAATAGTTCGTTTCATATTGATGTGTTAAAATACATAGAGCTTGTAAGTTTAAGAAAAATACAGAGGGAGTAGAGAGTTGACATATCTTTTCAACCAATTTAAGGTGCGTTTGGAATAGTAAAAATGATAGAAAATTTACCTATATCACTCACATCACATCACAGTTAAGTAATTTTGGAAAACAACAAAAATATGCAAAAAAAACATACATACAAACAAATTTAAGAACTTTATTTCTTTAAAGTGCTAAAAATAGAACAAGTTCTATTTTTAAAAATCGATAGAGCAGTCTTTGAAATCATTCGTTGCATACAAAAACCCAAATAATATTCCTTCCTAAATATTATTACATTTTTCAGCTTATTATAGTTGCTTTTTTAAAAATCGATAGATTAGTCTTTGAAATAATCTGTTGCATACAAAAACGCAAATACTATTTCTTCCTAAACATATATTAATTTTATCAGCTAAACATAGTTGTCGTTTTGAAAATCAACAGATTTTAGAAAAACACAAATGCAATTTCTTCTCTATATTCCCAAGCCTAAATGCGCCCCCGAATACACACGTCTCGCGAGCTGGACCGCTGCGAGGAGCGCGAGTCGGCCGACACCATGCTGTTCTCGTAGCCGGCCGAGTAGCGCGTGTGCGACGCGCGCGACCACGACGTGCTCGCCGTGAGCGCGCCGCCCGCCAGCGCGCCCGTGCCGCTCGTGCTGCCGGCCGACGCCGACTTCACTGACGCCGGCTGGGGACCATACGAATACTCAATTTAAAAATAAAATAGCAAACACGGCGGACTACGTTTCGCCACCAGATGGCTGTATGTGAAAAATGATTTTCCCGCTTTTCCGTTGAAATTTTTCGTGAATTTTCTTCGCTATAAACCTCACGGAGCCCGAGACCTTTCCAACGAATGCAAAACCGTGGAAATCAGGAAGGAAAACCCGACTTATTGTTATATAGTTGTTAACACAGTAAAATCGGTCAAGTGCGAGTCGGATTCGTGACACAAAATCATCCAAAAAATTTAATTCGGCCAAGTGCGTGTCGAATTCGGGACACTAAAAACCAGATCAGTCAAGGTGCAGTGAGTTCGGATTATGTATTTACAATTCCGTTTATGAATTCTGTGCAACAATATGTTGCTAATATTTCATTCGTTACGGCGGAATATACTAACCTGTGATAGTGAATGGTAGGAGTTTCCATAAGCGTCGCTCGTCTCCGACATATAGGATGGTGACATAGCCACCATGGTGTCTTCTGGCGCCTCTTTCAGGACTGATTGGTTGGTATCCGGTTGTTCCGCAATTTCCATGTCTGTTATTTCTTGCTTTGTGCTCTTTTGTATGTCAGCATAACTAGAACAAGATGGAATACTAATAGAATACATGTACATGTATATTGATATTTAACTAACAGCAAAACAGGGCTATCTTAACCGTGATCCGTTACCTGTGCTGTATTTCTAGTAGATCTTACTATGGCGTCGAAGCTGTATGTTTATAATATAGGCCGCTTTTACGTATTTGGTAAGAAATAAACAAAAAATATATGAACTGGCATATTTAGTGCGTTAGGTTAGTACGTATTTCAACACAATCAAAAGGAAAAGGGCGCTGATTCTGAAATAACTCTTACAATCTGTACACACCTCACAACTCGATGCGTACACATAACGAATTCTGGCTTAGAATTCCACTGATGATATGTAATGTAGAACCGTGTCTGGAGCCAGATCCACTGCTGGCCCTTGGTCAGGAATCGGTAGTAGCACGACGTCAACTCGCCCTTTTGCATTACTGGAAAAAGTATTTTTATACGTGATGAACTGACTTCTAGCTACCAATAAAGAATTGTCGGTAGATATGGCTTGTCCATTGTCTATATTATTATTATTTTTTTTATTGTCTATGACCTATATTGTAAATGTCAAATGAAAACTGGCCTGATACAAAACTTCTCAGAAGTAAATATTTTTTTAATATCGGATAAGAGAGACAAATGTTTATTTCTACCGTGGCGTGGGCGAGACAAACTATCAAGTCGTCACCAGAATCTTTTGAAAAAATTGATGAAAAAATAATTTAGAATATTTATATAACTTCCACTTACAAGCTTCATGGCAGGAGACAACCTTCTCCAAATCATCAAAATGGTAATAATCGTAGCCCGAAGTGCCCAGCACCTCGAACGGTAAATAGCCAATGATGGGCGGAGCGCGATGGTCTAGGAACAGGAACTTCCATTCAAGGCTGTGCCGCGAAGTAAACTCGTTGCGGCTGGAGTCAACTAATGACACATCGCGGATCAATTGAGGTGTGCATAACCTCCCCGTACATACGAACAGCAATCTGGAAAATGGTGGTGATTTAATTAGTAGATATACTGTACATAGAATTTGCTGATGATAAATATGTATAGTACAAGCTTTGAGGTATCTGGAGTACGGAAGAACAAAGAGGAAAGATAAATTTGGTGAAATGAAAATAATACGCTTAAAAGAAACATTATATTTTTGTTATGGAACAAAAAATATAATGTAAATTTAAATGGTTAAAAATCGAGGATCTATTTGGTTTCACACATTTTTTGGAATAACTTGAAAACTATGAAAATTGTAATAGTCAAACACAAAATATCAAAGGTACTGAATGAATTATAAATTGGCAATTAAACCAAATATGTTAACCGTTACATTTTACCTAGAGTCTGGATCCAGTTGGTATATGTCGTCGCCATCTATTTGCTTCATATTGGCACCTGAAAGTAATACTTATATAAATACATCTAGGTTTAATAAAATTTCTTCGAAAATCTTGTATTGTATCCTATTGTATTTCAGATATTTGTGATTAAGATTGCGATGGAGATGTAATTGCTGGAAATGAAATATGCTGAAGGTTCCATCTTATAGACGACTAGTTTTTCGCCCGCGGCTGCGCCTACGTGGAATTCGCTTATATCGCGCGATATGGTAAGGAGCATTTTCTTCGCATTAAAAAGTATGGTTTGTTCTTTCCCACGTTTAGCTCCATCTTCATACCAGGTTTCATCAAAATCGGTTTGACAATAACGAACTTTCAAACAAACTTTCATCCCCACTTTCAACCCTTTCTACACTTTTTTCGCGATAAAAAGTATCCTATGTCCTTTCCCAAGTTCAGTTCTATCTTCATACCAAATTTTGTCAAAATCGGTTCAGTGGTTTAGGCGTGAAAGCGTAACAGAAATACAGACAGACAGAGTTACTTTCGCATTTATAATATTAGTAGGGATTTAATATGACTGCAACTACTACTTACGAAAATGACCGTTGAACTCGACAAGCTCATATGTAATCTCATCCCGGAAATCCAATGTGCCACGTTGTAAATGGCATTGGAACTTGATCTCATTCTCTGGAAATGCATCAATTAATAAAAATAACTACATGAAAGCGTCCCAATGTAAATATTCAACATTTGTAGTTGGATATTTGTAAACAGTTAATAAATTAATAGAATTGTAACATAGCGCTTAATCTAAAAAAAATTTGACCACTTTTTATTTCTCTTGATGTTGACAATTTGAATGGTAGCAGATTGCCCTTGTCTTGGAAGAAGCCTTCAGTTTTTATTTTATAAGTATTTATTCTTAGAGGTTAAATTTCGCAATCACATCAGCCGCTGAGTTTTATAATTAACTACCACAACTTTCTTCTCTTTGTAGATAACCGGTCACAATATTTTCGATTCTCTTATTAAAAATCGGTTAGGTAATTCAGAATACAAAACAGACACTTAAAATAAAATATGTACAAGGCATACACAATGGTATATATATCATTTATGACAGTTTTACTTTAAAACCAGTCATATAAGAATAAAAAGAATATAATTTTTCAATATTATAAACGAATACATTTACATATATACAAGTTAAAATTGGTCTATTATCCAACAACGATAAGAAGTAACAAAATCTCTCACTTGCTTATATACAGAATGTATGTAAATAAATAAATTATTAAGTTCTGACGTTCCATAACAGGAATTTAAACTTATGAAATAATTGTTATGTCATCGTGTATCGATCCGTGATAAATGTACAAAATTGAAACTAAATCTATCCGATTAAAATGGGTCAAAATTGATTGTAAAAGAGTCACTTACATACAAGCATACAAAAATGCAGGTGAAGCCTCCAAAAGAGTATTAAAAAGCAGAACAAATAACTAAATTCGCGTCATTTCAAGCGTGACTTAAAAATTAGGCAAAAAAAACTAAATCGCAGATTGCATATTTTATGTGTACCTTGATGTACACATTACGATCTAAAACATCGTTTTTTTTTAATCATTATTACAGAGTATGGCATGTATATAAACGAATTTGCACTTATTACTGTGTTAATAACACCAGACAAATGTAACTGGTTATTTCGCCTGGGAAAATGTTCATTACCAATGTTGAACTCGCTTTGCTTTTGCATTTTTTTGTTCTGAAAATAATGATATATTATAACAACCTTCTACCCGCGGCTTACCGCGCGATAACAGGATATTCCAATTGGAATGAGATTTTTCATCGTGTGTTTAAAGTAGGCTATAACATTGCTAGCCTCTTATCTCTCGCCAGACACAAAAATCATATCGTAAAGTCGCTCGGTAACATTGTGACAGACAAACTAACACACTTTCGCATTTAGTATATTATAGTAAAGGCTATATTTTGTGAGCAATAAATATAGAATATGGAACTTATTGGAAAAAAAAATCAGATATAAAATTAGATAGAAATGAATATGTTGCTCACAAGTACACTGTTTTAATTCTTCATATAACTTATAACCAATACTCTTGTACCCTCATGTAGGATCATTCAAGTATGGATCTATCTTTATACGAGAGAGAAATGAGCATTTCATTGCTAAATGTACACAGTAGATGAAAAATAATAGTTTGAAAGACTCCATTCAATCTGCCTTCAATATGTGGAACAATATTCACCAGACCATTAAACATAATAACCATTATAAAATGATAATCAAGATTAAGAAAGAAAGTTAAACATTTAATAAGTAGTGGTAGTAAATAACGGTAAAACAATTTTTGAAATTGGTCCAGTAGTACCTGAGATCACCTGCTACAATCTCACAAAATCACAAATTTGACGTCTTTATAATATTAGTATATACACTAAGATACATAAATATACATGACAGTAGACAAAATAACTTCACTATAATGAATTTCTAGTCACTCAAAAATAAACAGGAAACAATTTTCACATGCCACACAGCACATTCTAGAATTAAAACATTGAATATTATTTGCCCTACATTGTTTTGTGTTTTTAGTTTTGCCATTTTTATTTGCTCTTTTTCCCCCTTTTTTTGTAAGGCCAGTTTCATATAGATTTATAAAGCTCCATGAAGCAAAATAAGGTAGTTCGCATTGCAGCATTGCAAATAAATATATTTTGATGAATTATGTATTTAAGAAAGATCTAACAATAATAGAACATCAAATCTTAATGCATGCACAAGAAAATACAATCGCTATGCAGCTATAATCCTATGATAATAGACCAATTTTAAGAGAAAAGTACAAATAAACATAATTAATATACTTATCTCAACAATATATTTCACATACAAAATAATTATAACCGTAAAAATATAACTTAATGAATAACACACTAACCAACTGTTATTGGCTGATTTGGATCCAAAGCCGGCCCTGAATTCTGTAGAAGATTGAACAAATTTGGTCGGTCATCTTCATATGTTAGATCAAATATTGTAGTATTCAGAATATCACTCTGAAATAAATATACATAAAATATTTAAAAAAAGTGTATAATTTATGTTAACCTTTAACATAATATATAAACAAAAGCTTTATGATATTTTTTTAAGCGAAACAAACTTGTTGGTTTATTTATAATTAGTTGAGTATATATTTACCGGATTATGACCAAGTAATGAAGTTATTCCTTCAGATACATAGTATATTCGTCCAGTTGCGGAGAAAACCATAACAAAGCCCTCCAAGGCTTCCAGCACAAGATATGTGAATTCCTCATTTGATAAAAATGCAGGTTTCCAATCCTCTTGGACATCATGAGCGCGAGACCTTACGGTTATTTCTACAAAACATATACAATACTTTGTAATTTACTGTTATGAAACAAAGTTTCTATATATATATATATATATATATATATATATATATATATTTTTTTTTAATTCGATATTCAAATTCATCAAAAGTGAACATTTGGTAGTTGTTTTTTATGATTAGTTGTTACTCAATAAATACTATTGATATTAAATAACAGTATTTTTGGAAGAAAGAAAATTTTTTTTTTTCTTAATCATTGGTGAATGGTTGCCATTTTGAATACTTTACATTAGTCATTCATCTGTATAGAAATAAGAAAATTTATTGTATGTGCAAAAATTTATTGTAATACAGCTATAGGTGGATGAGATTACTGTTATTTCAATTATATTTAATGTTTCATTATAACTATAACATTTTATTGGTGAAAACAAAATCATCAAAGAATTTAACAAAATAACTTTACCATTATGGTTTTTTAAAAATGAAATTGTGGATTTTAGAACAGTTGACTTGTCCATTTTTCTATTATTCGTCGACACCATTGCACCTAGCTCATTCACAAGCATGTTGAATTGATCTCGACGTTTCTTTTCACTCAAGTTACGGGTCCTCCTGAAAATTTACAAGTAGTATTGCTAGGTGCAAAATCTTGATCATAAGATTGTTTACACCTACTTATAAAAAATAATATACTACAATATTGAAATGGGTAGGATTAAAATTTAAATGTTACAAGACTGCATCAAAAGTACTTTGTATAAACAACAAGAAAGAAAGTCAATAACGACTCTAGTTAGAAGGTTAGTCTGAAAAAGGAAAATATTTAGAAGACCTGAATTGTTAGGGTTATAGGGTTGTCTAGTAAAACTCGAAAATACTCTGTTATTCATCATAATTTCACATTCACATTCACCGAAACTATGAGTAAACTGCAGTATGCAAAACTTGAAACTGAGACTCAATTTTTTTTTCATCATACATATGTGGCATATCTATGGATAGGTCTTCAAAAATTATATTGAGTTTTTTTATAATACATTTCATTATGTAAATTGAATATTTATCATGAGAGGCACTAAAATATTGTGAATTAGACACATGGGCAGTCTAATCATCTCTATCATTTTGGATACATGGGGAGTTTACTGTTTTCATTTCACATTTCATGAAAATTGATGTTGTGGTGTAGATGTGAAAGCATAGGGGTCAGACAGATAGACCTTTATATTTTTTATAATAAGCATGGATAAAACATTATAGGTGTAATATTTTCTATATATTATTATAGGGATGGTATATGACTAAAATAAAGAGCACATGAACCATGCTATTGATGGCCTAGAAGTCATAGTATCTACTTCTTAATAAATAAAGTATATCTTATTGCGAAACATGCAGTTACGAATCTCAAATTGTGGTACATTTTAGCTTGTGTAAGAACAAGAAGATGAGAAAAAAACACAATATTTAGCTGCCAGTGATGCTGTTCTGTGTACCTATTTACTCTGTTCTACCAATAAATACTATTGTATCAAATGTAATTCGTGCACTAATGGATGTCAATGTACAAAAAATGAAATTCCTATAATTCTTGATTCCATATTGATGTCAATTAATAAATACTGTACTGATGCTTACATGTAAAAGGCACCTTGGAATTTAAAAACTCTTAATGCATTGAACTACAATTGTATTGTTGTGTGTAGTTAATGTCGAAAAACAGTCACAAATACTGATAAATGGATAACACAACACTTGAATTGTAGCTTTAATGTAAAGGTTAGAAAAGTCATCTACAGCACTGAAAGACAGATAAATGATATATAATAATTGCATAAGGACTTTTAAAGCTTCATACCTGGTTCTCATAATAAAAATTGTTTAAAAGTCAGGTAGTAAGTGTAGGTTTACAAAGATAAGATATTTCATTCTGCAAATTAGAATTGCAAATGTATACATAAAAGTAATGCATCCAAATGCTATATATTATGTTAATGATTATCCAAAACATTCAGTGTAACTACCTAATACCTTAATGCCTCACTATGACATCAAAATTATATTTTCATACTGAGCAGGACAATATCGATTAATAACAATATTTACATGTCTTTTTTTTTTCTTTTATATAGGTTACTACGTTACTCACCTTTTGGTATCATCTTTATCGTCTCCGTCGTCGTCCATGGTGATGATTTATATGAACAGTACTATAATATCCAAATTTAGCACATTGCACTTAAACAATATTTTAGCAAGCCATTGTAATCGGTTTCCAAGGGATGAATTTACTGAAGAAATTATGTGTTCAGGAAGATTTTACGGGAATTTGTAAACAACATATAATATTTGCACAGATTAGCCATTTCACTGTATAAATAACGAAACAGATTTATGCCCCGATAAAAGATTTGGTATGATACAATTTTCAGTATAATATTTGCAATTGAATCTAATATGTCTGCACTTCACGCCTACGGAAAATTTCAGATTTTTTTTAACTCGATTTTGAGCTGTATTCCGATCAGATACACGCAATCAATAATCACAGGCCTAAAAATATAGCTACAAAAGAAAGGAGTTTACGGTCCAATCAGATATCGAAGTTATCTTTAAAACAGACTATATAAACTCTTAGTTTAAAAACACAAATACGCTTTTAAATGTACCTATTTTTGTGAATGTTTATTTTCTCTATTTAATTATATTCGAAATATATTATATCATATTTAACAAAAATAAAAATAAGACATCAACACTTTATAAAAAAATATATGTTTTATTTTACATTTTTCTTCTCCCAACCTGTTGCACATTAAATGTATGAAGTAAATACAAAGAACAGAGCAAAAATAAAAGCACAAATTCATTGTCTTATAATAAAATATAGCTGTTTTCATGTGATAGATTTCTAATAAAATTATTTAAATTAAATATCCCGTAATGTTGCTAAATTACCTACATGAATTTTTATTTTCGCATGCCTGTGGTTTTACATTTTTTAGTGTGGCAATATCATTTAATATTTACCGACGCTGGTATAGTTATCGTCATTTCTCTTTGGTTTTCTTTCAGTTTTCTACGTTCGCGCCGACGCCAACAATCAACATGGATCCTACATTGGTGATTCGCAGTAGTTTATTGAAGTAAGTTATAAAGTTATTTTCGATACTAAAATGATGATGAGATGATGAGGCAAAACAGTGATAATTTATTTAATGGTATTACATAACGTGACGTAGGTAGTTTTTTATATAATACATACTAAAGTATATTAATTGTTAATTTTTATCACATGGTAGTGTTTTGTTTAAAATAATAAATAGTTCGGCAACCCTTATATATATTACATACATAATATATCTAAAAATGCTTAAAACCTATTGTCACACGTGAAATATTACAACTATAAGAATTTTAAATAAGGAACGTTAATACAGTAGAACAAAATTTTAAAAAAGGAACGGTATTTTGCAATGAAATATAAAATGCCAAAGTTATCTACCTTCTTATTTTCTAATTATTCACAATTATTTATAATTATACATTTCTTTTACGCAATTTAATAATTTTCGTAGCATTTTTAACCAACAAACAAAACAAAACAACAAATTTGTCTCAAAATAAGTTATCATTGTTTTGCATAATTTTACTATGTGCTATTTCAGTTCAAATCATACTTAAGAATAATCTTAAATTTGTTTTTATTGGTCATTATAGTATTTTTATGATTTTCATAATAAAAATTAACATATTTTTAATGTTGGAAAGAAAAGTGAGGTATTTTGGAAAATATTTTTGATGCACATTATTTTAAAGATATGTGCCGAAACCTGCGTTGTGTTCCGTGACATAAATACACCTACAACGAATATGCATCTAACTATTTTGCACTTGCGATATTTTGAGAGTAGGCCACCAATGGATGCTTAGTGCTTACCTGCTAGAATATTATTGTTTTCTTATTTGATACTTTTTATGAAGCGATAATTCCATAAGATTGCCACTAAATACAAAGGCTGTTTCAGTTGTTAAAAAATGCGTGCGCACTGCAATATGCGATTTACCTCTAAATTTAATGTGTTGAGTTTTTCATATTATTATTTCTTTATTTCGCTGATGTTTTCTTAATGTTACTATTTGTATATTTATTGTGATGTCTGCAAAATATCGCGAGTTTTATTTTAAATTGAATTTCCATTCTTGCATACTTATATGATTCTGTTACTTAATCATTACTTCAACTGTTATAGGTAAATCAAAATCATAATCTTGTTTACATGGTTATCTACGTAAACATTATGCATTCAAATGACATAAAATTGTTATATATTAATTTTCTTATAAAAATACACACGTGAAACTTTGTAAACGGATTGCATTAACAATTAAGTATTATAAAGTCAATGTGCCAGTAGGTCGTGTTATATAAGTTTGACGCTTGCCTCACTTTGCGTAAGAACGTATTTGTAAGCAATACTCTAGCTTGACGCTGACGTAACATGGCTTTACTGGCGTTTGTCTTTAATTGCAAAGGTCCAAAATTAAACCGTGACCTAAATAGGAATTTGCTGTTCTAAAATAGCTTCAATGTCACAATAAACCTTTTATGCATGATTTTACTAAGATCTCTATAGATTATTAAATTATACTTTATAACGACTGTTATATACGAGAGCGGTTCAATTATATTGTTGTTTATGTATTTATATTATATTGTTCTTGTTATAATCAGTTGCAATAACTATACATTATTTGTTTGTTTATATTTTAGCAAACAAAAATATATGTTATGGGTTTGGAACACCACACCATCTAATCCGCGCTTAATTCTTAAATTATTGCGTAATCTTTATTACCAATCCATGTATAAATCCGTATATTCTACTAGTATTTTAAAAACGTGTCTGTAAGAAGTATGGATGTTTGTTGCTCTTTTGCGTAAAAACAACTGGTCGGATCTGTATGAAATTATAGTCTGGATAAGCACATTGACAACTTCTAAGCAGAACGTTTGTGGTAACAGTAGGCGTAGGTCGTTTTTAAATGTTAGATGATTTGATTATACAAGTAGTATTAATAAGCTTCACCCACGTAAATAGTATGAGTAACTTTCAGCCACGCAGAATAATATAGCAATGGTAATATGTTAGGTACCTATTACGAGTATTATTAGTCACATATCGTTGGAGGTGACGAAGTTCAATAACCGGATTGAGCATGGATTAGCAATATCTATATATGGCTCTAGCTGTTCGCCCTGGCTTCGTCCGGGTCCATAACATATGCCTTTCGCATTATTCAGCGGGATCGCACTGTTTCTATTAATCCCATTAAGTATCCTAGTTTTGCTACTATCCTAATTTTGAGTCGGATGTTATCGCAGGAGAGTAAATTATTCAACCTGCTAGTGTAGAAGCCAAGAGATCCTTTCAGTATCAGAATATATTTGTTAAACGTTCGGAATTTCTATTAATTTGCTTCTTGGTAAATATTAGTACAAATAGATGAAAAAAACATTCGACGACTTATATAGATAGAAATTTATAAATTCGACTATACTAATTATTGCGACTTTTTTATTTTTATTTCTTACTTCGTCTCTTTCAACTGTGTGAACTGAACTTGATGAATTTTTTTATTATTTGGAACAGTACATTCCATGTGGTCCTATTTTAATTTGATCCAGTTCGGAAAATAGCGTCAATGAGAGAAACCACACAACTTAAAATTTATACAATAAAATTAACTCATAAATGAAACGAAAACTTCCCCCTACTACAAAAATTAGAAAGAAAGCGGCGCATTGCGTGTCTATTTTGCCTATGAAGGGTTCCGTAGCAGCTAGTAGCTGCCAGCTAGGAGCATAATATAAAAGTTCTTGTAGCCTTATGACGTAGTAATTAAAAGAATAACTGCTTACATAAATCTCGTTCAAAACATTTTCATTTTGCCATTTGACTCCGGTGCTCTAAAAATAAAGTCAGTCGACGTTACTGCTTCCCTTTAAATGTTCAACTTGACTTTTTTTTAATGTATAATTTTTACTTAAGCGTTTAACACACTAATATTATAAATGTGAAAATTTGTTTCTTTGGACGTATGTCCGTCAATCACGCTGAAACTATTGAACGGATTTTGATGAAATTTGATACGCAGTCAGGGTATGAGCTGACTTGGGTGATAGGATACTTTTTATGTCGTTTAAATGCTCCCTTGGGGTAAAACAGGAATCTCGATATCCGGGCGGAGCTGGGACGGACGTCTAGTATTTAATGATATCGATGGATATAGATACTTTAGTGGCCTACATAATATAACACTACACAGACGCGACTACGTAATCCCGCTTTGATTTCATATGTAGGTATTACTTGAACATTCTATGCCTTGAAGAAAAAGGATTTAATATGGTTGCTATTAGAGATGAAACGTAATTGCGTGACGACGTTCTTGATGGCCGTCAAAGATGATACGATCGCCTGGAGCTATTTACTTAGATCTCAATGTCTCTTATATAATTTAGTAGGTAATGCTCTCTATCTATCCACCTAGCTATTATTTTGTTATTTAATTTATAAATGTCATAAAGCAATTGAGGTTGTTTTGCATTGTAAATATTATTGATTATGCTATGTCGCTGTAATGATGGACTGATTTTAAAAACCGTTAGATTATATTCTAAATAATAAAAATATTGCCTTAAATTGTAAGCAGTTATTTAATTTTTCGACAGAATACAATAATTGTTGATTATGCTGAGAATGCTATTATATAATATATTTATATATAATTATTATAATATATATATATAATTATATTTATGTTTATTAATTATAATAATATATATATATAATTATATTTATGTTGAGAATGCTAGTATGTAAATGTAATATAATTGTGTTTTAAATTTTACGGTGACATCTGTAGTAGTATAATATAAAAACGAAGACAATGTTCTGATGGAAAATTAATTATCTTGAATCCACCCGAACTAAAAAGACGCTTAAAATCATTAAATTTCGCCCAGTTGTTTAGGAGACGTTCAGTGCTATACACTCACATAAGAAATAAGATTGAAGTATCGGTATTATACACCTGAAGAATAATCTTGTTTATTGGATGAGTCGTTAAATGTTTTCTCCTGATTTTTGACGTTAATTCAATTATAAATGCAATCAATAAATTATGATTTGTACTCTAGTCAACAAGTCATAAACGTTTAGAAATTAAAAACTTTTTAACGCATTTTAAACGCGATTTATTTGTTATATTATTAACCCGACGTTTAAAATCCGTTAAAAAGTTCGCGTTTAAAATCCGTTAAAAAGTTTTTTAATTTCTAAATGTATAATACTCGCTTAAAATCAAACACAAGAAAATACTAAGTTATAACTGACTCATAGTAAAGATTAGTATGCTTTTAAAATTATAAGATAGCTATTTTGATTCGGAACGACGTGTAAAAATGTGACAAAAGCACAAAATAAGTTGCAAAAAAGTATTAACCAATTAAAGATGACATAAGACATTTCGTATTTTACCAATATTTCAGAGGCTTCTATAGGTATTTATTATTTAAGTAATTTCAAAAACATCTTCGTAGGAAGCAGGATTATTTCAATAAAAACTTCCCAGCTCCCAGAACACTTAACTTTATTATTTACAGTTTTAATTCACTTAAAAAAAATGTTTTTGTTGGAAATATTACTTAAGTTAATTTTACAACAAGTTATGTACGACTATTATCGAATAATGGTCTTAAATAGGCTATACGTACAAATGTTAAAAATCTCTATTTAAGAATTTTACAGTCTTATTAAAAAAAGCCTATATATATACTCGTACTTTAGTTATAAGCTTATATTACGTTTAATATAATTGTATATATATAAACGTTCTTCTGTCTTCATTGTTAATGGAATCAAATTCAAACATTCCTTTTTAGACTCCTTATACTTATGAATCGCCATAATATACATAGTTTTGACACTTACCACTGGTCCGAAAAGCCCTACTAAAAATATACGAGGTTGCTCTTTTGATTATATTACATATTAATTCTACATAGGTAATATGTAATGATGTCAAAGAACTGTCCAGTGGTCCTTAAGGGACAGTATTCCATTTTAATATAGGATTAAATTTACCACTACTAAACTCTTCAATAGTATGAGGAACTGTATTGTAAAACCTAAAAAATGAATCCATAAATGATTTTTTTACTTTAGAAAGCCGGAAAACAGGCATTTCAATTTTATTTCTGTTCCTTGTGCAATGTCCATCACCTACTCTTATTTGTAATTCGGTGTAATTTTGTAAAATGTTATAAAAATTGGATAATGTCTAAATAATTGTCATAAAAGATTTCTCTTTGTTAACACTGAACAAGATTACGCCATAAAAGTAAAAAATTATCACTCAATTTTAAGAGGATCTGAGTATCTTTATTTTAGGCCATTTTCAACTTGTTGACTAGACTAACATCTATATGACATGACCCTTTAGGAGCCCACCACAATCAATCGTTCAATGGAATAGTAATTGCATCTGAATGCCGAGTGCCTTTGCAATGACACTATTTGACTGATTAGAGAATATAGACTTGTAATTGTGCATATTGTCGTGTCGTGAGTGTCCCTTATTGACCCATACTAGAATACCAATACATACAGAAAAACAAACTTTTCAGCTTTATATTATTGAACTATATAACTAAAAATAATGTTATTTATATCAAATGTATGTTTCTCTTTTAAGAACAAAAAGAAATACGATAGAAAATACGGTACTAACTGCTACAAATCAAACCATTTCTTTTAACTCAATTTCAATAATTTTTTAATAATTAAGTAACAATATTTAGTTTTAAATATATTTCTTTTGTTTTTATCCATAATTTTTAACTCTATCAACAATAAGATTGTTTTTTTTTAATTAGGAATAGCTTTTAAAATAAATACGTAAAGTTTTTTGAATAGATCCTTTTCACCCCAACCACGTTCACCCTAATTTAAAAATTACAGCAAGCCTTAATAAAACAAGAATATATATTCATATAAAGGCGAGGTTTAGGCATCATAAGCTGCTTGATAGCAGTGCTCCTACCATATATTTAAAGAGTTGTGATCGTTTAGATCTAGATCTAGATTCTAGATCGTGTAAGCGACCTCGCTCAACGATCAGCGATGGCGCGTTACATCCCTAACTCCCCCATCAGCGTCGCAGATCACGTCGCAGGGGAGGTCGGGTATAAGCATCGGATGTACCCTTTGTTTTGGCATTACTGGGTGTGTATGTTGGGGGCTGTACACATTCAATAAACAAAGCAAAGTGAACGACAGATTATTGTGGCTACGATCTGTCGTTGAGTACGGACGGACGGACGGACGCGTGCGGACAGCAAGCGCGCGAGGGGTACCGTGTGCGTTCCTAAGGGAGATCCCGGGAACTAATCATTACCTGCACCGAAGTAGGCCACCGTGAGGTTTTAGCCAGTAAGAGTCTGGCATAACCTTTGGTACTACCCCTGAAGTAGCAAGGTATCCATGAAGGATTTCCTCACGTAAAAAAAGCTCCCCCATCTTTTCACTCATATCGTTTTCTACCGATGATGCATTACTAATTTTTGAGATACAAATGGTGGACCTTTTTACTGACCGACCTTTAAGCCCCACCCTACCTAAGTTATTAATTATAAAAGGAATCTTATTGGTGCCTTCTAATTTTTAATACGTCTATAATTTTTTTCTAGAACCTTCCCGGAAATAATTTTCTGTCCAACCTGCAAAAAGGTGCTGCACAAACCCACAACAAATTTTTGTGGACATACACGATGTGCTAGGTAAGCTAACTATAATTAAACCTTATTTATTAAATGAGAAATATCTTAAGTACAAAAAATGTATAATTATTGAGACTGTTCAATTTAAAATAATTACAGTTGCACGAGAGCGGGACCATGTATCTGCGGTTTTAGTTCTAACAAGCCGTTGGAAAGTAATAAAGCTATAGAAAACATATTAAAAGAAATTATGAAGTACAGAGAAAAATGGTAAGTACATATTTTCCGTCGAAAATTCTAGATATTTGACCAAAATTAGAATGTAAGTGTGTGTGTGTGTGTGTGTGTGTGTGTGTGTGTGTGTGTGTGTGTGTGTGTGTGTGTGTGTTTAATTTGATATGTATATTATAGTAACAAATAAACTAAAAGACTACTTTATTGACAGGGCTATATTATTTGCCAGAAAAATTTGTTATCTTTAAAAAACCTTATTCTTCCTTCCTATTGAAACCATACTTCAGCGTCATAAATAACACAGGTATAATGTCTTTTATCGCATGCGTTGTTCTATGGTATTATAGAACATGTCGAAATATTGTGGGATATTTAAAAGACACAAAGTTTGAACTCGACAGGTAACTATCGAAAATGTCCAGAACATAAAATATACTTAAACAATTTTCATCTCCCTTCTAAAGTATACCCTTTCTAAGAATGTGATTTTATTATTTCAAATAACTATTTTATAATAAATACTTTTATTGTGGGAGTCGAGCACGCTTCGGCACGAATTGGGCCAGCTCGCACCGGGGAAGTACCACACCCCCACAGAAAACCGGCGTGAAATAATAGCTTGCTATTGTGTTTCGTACGGTGAGTGGGGGAGCCGGAGGCTCATATCCTTTTCCTTATCTTTCCCAGTCCTTTCCTTTATTCCTCTCATCAATCCTTTCCCATTCCCTTCCCAATTAAAGTCGGCAATCCATTTGTAGAGGCGAAAGGTCTGCAATAGACCTTACGCCTCTCCAAATGTTCATGGGCGGTGGTAGCGCTTACCATCAGGCGACCCACCAGCTCCATTGCCGACTATGACATAAAAAAAAAAAAAAAAAAAAAAAAAAAAAAAAAAAAAAAAAAAAACTAATATTTCCTTTTATTTCTAGGACATACAAAATGCACATATCCAGGCCAAAAAAGATCGGAATATATCGAGCAGGTATTCTTTATATAAATTAGGTAACTTCGAACTCTAGCTGTAAATTTATGTACATTATACATGTATTTTTTCCTATCTACTATTTTAATACCTAATTTTATTTGCAACCGAACAAAATAGCGTCCGTTGTAATACCTCACCAAGTGTCTTTGATCGTCTACCGAGACGTACGTCTATAATAAGTAATTATTGGTTCTTTCTCTGTTGTGAAAAACAACATTGATATTTTATATGTGAACTTGAATACATACTGCTATTTATTACTGCTTTATAATTTGATCTAACGTGATTTGGGTGGTTATATTAGCACTTTTGTTAAGCAACGTCTAATTCAAAAAGTATATAGGTACATAAGACGGTTCTATAGAAGAGTTTGTAATATGAAAAAGGGGCATTTTGAATAATCATTATTTTGAAATTAGCATACTTGGTGCTGGTATAATAACTCGTACTTTATTCGTTTCGAAGTAACAGAGGTAAGCGGAGTACAACCAGCATTCGGCCATGACATCGTAAAAATTAGGTTATGTTATATAATGTTATGATTACTAGATTATGAATGTCACAGTTGAACGCTGACATAGCGTGGGTGTAGCGCTGGGTACAACTGGCTATTATGTAATTCGATCATTTTATTGTTTTACCAACCTGGATTGACAGATATATGTACCAGCTATTATTAGCTTTAAATGAAAAATTATGGGCAATATACCTATTTCCCGTAATAACATTGGATGTAATATGGCCGAGCTTCTCGAGACAATTTTGTAAAGACGAGACATTTATAAGCATAACTGATGCTGATTGTTACCTAATAAGTGGAATGACGTTACTTTTTAAATTTAACGTTATAACTCTTTTGTTCATTATGTAATCTACTTTGAACATTCAAGCGTGTTAGTATATTATGGTTAATAAATATTAAGCAATGCTTTACATCCATATATGAGTATACCCTGTTTGAGCAAAATTGTTAGCATTTGCTTAAAATTAAACATTTAGTTTTTTTATGTCAGTTCTGCTAAGAGTAGTATGGACACTAATTTTATTAAAATTTCTGATTGTAGTTGTTTGATTGCAATACTGTTACATAAGTTTTGTTATATAATGGAGAGCGCTCAGTCGAAGGTCAAATTTTTTCCCTGTTACTGTTGCAATTGTTTTGGCTTTTTAGTTTTTAAACAATGTACTAATTAGAGTATTATAAACATTTGTTTCATTACCGGTGGTTCATAAAAATATGTATTTATAATTTTGATACTCAAATGCAATGATTTACAGCCTTTTTCATATAAGGACTCCCACTTAACTTAAAATATTCCACATATTACGAGATTATTATTTTTATTTATTAGGTTGAAACACAATGCTTTTGACTATTAATACACATATTGAGTAATATTTTTTACTAACTTAAAAACTTATGATTTTAATGACTGCCATCACGGAAGCAGTAATTGAAATGAATTTCTTGAGATTATTAATTGATAATTACTGTACATTGAATTAATTAAAATTTCATAATTTTTTTTTAGTTGCCGAAGACGGAAACTCTATGAGAAGATCCAAATACGTTATGAAACTAAATATAAATCAAGTAAGTAGCATTATAATTTTTTTTATAAATCGGTATTAATATGATGAGTTTATCTTATTGTAGTACCTAACATATGGATGTAACTTAGAACCGTATGTTCCCAGAAGGTCATTCGAATACTTTAAATGAGATTAGCTGAAAATAGTACAGGAAGGCAAGAAAAGGACATAGAGAAGTAATGAGACGGGTTTCATTGAACATACATAGATCTAGATACATACTTAGCTTATATAAAATATACCTACGTCCAAATATTCTATCGGGCCTCTTTCAGTAATTGCTAAAAATGTCCTGAGGACATAAATAGTCTATACAAATTTGTTTGTACAAAATAAACCGTTGGTTGTACGTCATCAGGTCTGAGCCGCTCAGTGTCTTTGTACCTTTTCTATATATAGAATTAAGCTTGAAGGACACGGGACTTTATATTTGGAAAAAAAATTATATAAGGAAATTAAGAAGCTAATTAGTTATAAACGATTACCAATTTTGGTAGTTCTTTATTATACTGAAGAAATGAAAACAAATCATTTTCGTAATGTATTGAATCGTAACCATAATTCTTGTAAATTTTTGTATTATTACAGATAAACGTGTGCATAATACCAACGAGAGAGCCCGATTTAACAAAATTTGCAGAGTACGTAAACAGAGCGGACATAGAGTGCCCGATATGCAAGGAAACATTCACGACGCCGATAACCACGCCCTGTGGACATATGTTCTGCAAACTGTGCATAGAATGCCATCTATTTTATAACTCAACATGCCCCTTATGCGTTGCCCCATTGAATCGCTTCAATACGGATGAGGTCAGTTTTTTTTCTATGATATATTTGTGATTTTATTAAGTTTATTAATGGTTTTTGTTATGTTTATCTGTCTTTAATGTCGCCAGGAGATGTATATTGTATAAACTTTGAAATGGTTGAACTTATTTTAATCGAGTTTTTATCGATATATATATATATATATATAATTTTTGTAGGATTTATTGGGAATTCATATAAACTGTTTTTCAGACATGCCAGACAAAATATATGGGAATAGTTCTGTCATTCATGGGTTGTTACAAAGATCCGCCTGCTCATAAAGAATATCTGTTGCCGCTTGTAAAAATTGGGTCTGGATACCCTGAGTAAGTTTTTATCGGATTTGGTTGTTATAATCTACGTAAAATTGGTCCTATTTAAAGAAAATGGGTCAAAACGTCATTTATACACACAATGTTGGTTGAAATATGATGATTTGGTAGAAAACTGGTGTTTTTCATTTAAAGATTCTTAACATTCTTTGTTTTTGTTTTAATCAAATATCGTCCAAGAATAAGAAACATTTTTTTTTTTTTGACACTACTGCTCATTTAAGTTCAAATTGTATTTCTAGATATGTATGTCAAGTATAACCATATACTTTATGTTTTTTTTTTTTTTTTTCAGAGTATTGTGTGCAGTTGTATTTTCTCCAAATGCCCAAAAGTTTTTATACAATTTATTGAATTCCACGAAACCCGTATTTGGTATATATGGCGACTGTAGGAGGGGTGTAAATGATTTTGGAACAGTAAGTAGTTATATTAATAAAATGTTTCATACTCAAACCTTTACTTATTCAATTAGGGGCGATCCATAAATTACGTTACACGTTGATGGGGGGGGG